>NC_067472.1:142340528-142395528 GCF_947179515.1 Apodemus sylvaticus
CTGGCCTCAGGAGTTTTAGAAATTCCCCAGGTGATTCCAGTGTGCTCAAGATGTTGATAACCAGTGGCTTTGGTTTCTTAGCATAATGATGAAGCAGAGAGGTCCAGACATCTCTGATCCTATGTGCACGATGTCTCCTGCCACACTCACTAAGGCTAGCAGCAGGCTAATAAAAAAAACAAAGACCACAATGCATTTCCGTCTCCTGAGCTCCTCAGTTCACATCAATAGAGGAAATGAAATTACAGCACAGCCCAACTCATTCCAGCTCGCTGGTTTCTGCAGAGCAGGTATTATTTTTGTGATTCAAGTGAATCTCAAAGTCAAATGCCCTGGAATGGATGCTCTTGGCTGTCTTGTAATCTCAGGCCTGCAAGGAAACACTCCCTCTGTGCTGCTACCAAAGAGCAGATAAGGGTGGTGGCCCAGGAGCCCAGGTAAAGCTCGACACCTTTCCAGGTATCCTGTGGGACTGTTATTGTTGGTTGTTGTTGTTGTTTTGCTTTCAAATATTGAACTGTAAATGCTGGGTATTAAAAGAGCACTTTGCCCACATGATACCCTGCCTGAAAACGCCCTTGGTTTTGTTGCCATTCACAGCAGTAACTTCCATGAGGTAGCCATCACCAGGAAGGACACTGACATTTTTAGGGTAGGCCACCTTGTTTTGTTTGTAGATCTTGCTTCCCTAGCTGGCTTATGTGGTTTGGGGTTTCTTTTGGGAAACAGGGTCGCTATATCCCAAGCTGGCCTTGGACTTTATAACTCAGTATCCTGAGTGCTAAGGTTGCATGAGTGATCCTTAGGGGATTTTTTTTCCCTGGTTTATTTGGGCAGGCTCTCATATAACCCAGGCTGGCCTTGAACCTGCTGCATGTTGAGGATGACCTTGATGACTCCTAATCATCCTGCCTCTGCCTCCTAAATGCTGGGATTGCAAGCGTTCACTGCTATGCCCTTCTGTAGCAGGCGTGGTTTTAATGTCATTTCTTCCCCTCTGGAAGCTCCACAGGTGGATCAGCCACAGGTTGAACAGCACTGGTTCTGAGGCTGCCGGGGTCCACTCTGTTAAGGGACTTTTATTTTCCACGGGCAGCATCTGGCTCCTCGGACCTTGTAGAGTAAGGAAGGTCACAGAAGCCAAGCACGTGGTCAGATCTGCTCGGACACACTTTTCAAACAACGGAAGGGAAGCCGAGTCAGACCTGGCAAAGCTGTCTCCCTGGCTTTGATGTCTGTCCTAAGCTGCCAGATTCCGCCTACTGAGAGCCAAGTTCATGATGGACCACTGGACAATGTTGTGCTGTATTTTTGTGAAAGGAAAAAACAAAACAAAACAACTTGTTGCTTTGACACCTAGCGAAGAGAACTCAGGAACACCAGGAGATGCCAAACTGGTTTCTGGGACCCTAGCTGTTCGTCCTTGTGCCACTGTCTGTCAGGCCAGAGGGCTTACTGGGCTGCTTGTGGGGTTGGACACTGACAGGACTGGAATTTGTTTTGACACAGCTTGGTGGGGAAATCATTTCCTCTTTCAGATCTCTCAGCTAAGTGAAGCTGAGGAGCCGTGCAGATCTTGCCTTTCTTGTTCGTCTTTGGATTGGGCCTGGCTTGCATAGTTCAGCCACTGGTAACCCGCCGGCCTGGAGCAGAGCAGCAGATTGTGCCAGAGTAGGTCTTCGCCTGCATGGCCCCCGGTGGGTGTTTCTATCTCTAGACTGAACAGGAAGGGCCTGAGGCTTTCAGGGAAGCCTAGGCCAATTGCCCCAGCTGGTTATACCTCCAGCTCCACAGGCTGGGAGGATTTTGTTTTGTTCTGTTTTGCTAAAGGAATAGATAAGGCTTTGGGGGAGAACAATCTTCCTAGCTAAGGCCTTGCACTTGTTGCAACGGATTTTCTCCAAGACTTACAGGCAATTGTGATGTAGAACATTCATCATGTAGACATCGTGGCCATCTTGGTTCCTTGAACCTGTGAGCACCTGGAAGTTCTGTTTCCTGCAGCAGAGGCGGAAATTAGATTCCCTGGATTTAAGTCTCAGGATGGGTGAGGCTCCAAAGGGGTAGAGGTAGTGCTGTCAAGATCCTGGGTTCCCACAACCCAGTCTGTTCACGCCCTACTCATGTGAAGGGAAGAGAATGCTCTCTGCTACCCTCAGAAGGTCACGAAGCAAAGTCAGGCATCTTCTGTCCGTCATGCTTTTCCTGGTTACGTTACAGTGTTCCCTCATTTCCATCGGGTCTACTTCTCATGGGTTCAATCATTCAGTCAATTTTGCTCCCAAAATATTACATGAAAAATTCTAGGTAAAACTATTCTTAAGTCTTAAATTGTATGCCATTCCAGGCATCATGATGGAATCTTAGACTTCCGGCCCATCCCATCCCTTCCCTGGGGTTAAGCTCCCTCTTGTCCAGTGCCTCCATGCTGGAATTTATACCTGACCAACAGTCACTTAGCCACTGTCTCAGCTCCCAGATCGACTCCCAGGGTGTCCCAGGGCTGACGCTTAAGCAGTCCTTATCTTGCTTATGCACCTAAGAGAAAATGCTGGCAGTTCAGATATACACCAACACATTTTGAGAGAGTAACAGGGCTCTCTTGACTTCTGTTGATAACTTTTTGCTATTATTCTATTATTAGTTTTTGTTGTTGATCTCTTATTAAGTGCAACATACAAATTAAACTCATATCATTGGCACAGATACATGGGAAAGAGCATAGCCTGTTTGGATCTTGGTATTAGCCATAGTTCAAGCATCCCTGGGATCTCGGGACATCTCCCCATGGATGCACAGGACGGATATGTTCCTCACAGGTATAACTTTCTCTAGTCTTCACAGACTGACTCTCCCCAGTAGGTGTCCCATGGGACCTGACACCCACCGTTGGAGCCATCCTGCAGAGCAAGGCCTCTTATAGAGGTTTCCATTCATAAACGGCAACCTCTTCTGGCCTAATAAATTGTTACAGATATAGAGTTGTATAAAACAGGTATACAAACCAAACATTTACTGGTAATAAAGCATGAAGAATTTTATTTTAAAAACAATTCTTTGACATATATAATTTAACAGTTATTAGGGACTAAAGCAAATTTGCCTACCAATGAGGCAGTTGTGCATGCTTATTTTATAGAAAGAATAAAATCTCGGCTGAAAAATCTGTTGCTGCAGAACTTAGAGCATTGTCACTATTGTTCAGAGGTGGCTGTTTTGATCGCGCGCGCACACACACACACACACACACACACACGTCAGTGCCCAAAACACAGCACATAAAGATGAGATAGCAGAGTTGTGATTAGAGTCATCTCAGAAAGTGCTAGAAATTCTATCATAATCCCCAGCTGAGGCTCATTAAGTGATTTTTTTTTAATGAAACTTGTCAGCAAATCAAACTACAGTTTCTGCAAACATTCTAGCACAATACAATGTAAAAGTGTTCTTATTGTACTTACATGAGAAACAACAGCTGGAAACTATTTGAAGTTTTTGTTCTCCTTAATTAAACCATTGCATTTCTATAAAAACAGACTATCTGTATATGTAGTAAAAAAAAAATGCTGTGTTTCTTAATACCACGGCCCAGGTCCAGGCTATAGTGGTTTTGGAACCTGTGTTAACCTTGCTGGCACAGTGCAAAGTGCCTGCGCTATGTGCTTCCGTCTCAGGCTGCCGTGAAGTCACGTGACACCATAGGGGTGAGTTCTGCTGGAAGCAGCTCAGGATCAAGACACCATCGATCTGAAGCTGTCTTTCAGTCATTACACATTCAAAAGCCTTTTACTGTTGCCAAAGGTTTGTGACTCCCCCACAGTCGGGCTGGTGGCTAGCAAGCTACTGTTTAAGAAGCTTGGATGTAAAGCAGCAGTTGTGTTTGTTACTCATATTTAGTTAAGAGCAGAGGAAGTGATTGATAAACCAGACATGCAGAAAACCGTTACTTGATCATACATGGCAATCTGGAACACACAGAAAGGAAGGATAAGAAAGCATGTAAGACGCATCAGTAATACTGAGACTGTAGGGCTGCGGCCCAGCAGTTTAGTTCAGTCACAGTGCCGGCAGACTCCAGACAAGCTAGGACTGAGCCTGGGAAACTCATCAGAACTGTCGGCCATCCATCTACCTCATAACCATTAGAAGTACTCATCGATTATAAAAAAACGGGGAGATGGTTGGTATTTCCAAGTGTTAAAAGTGTACTTCCAAATATGAAGATATATAATCAGATACAATATGAATGCATTTAAATAGTAAAATTATTTATAATAGAGGATATTTTTTTAATGAACCTATTTTTAAAGGCCAGTAAAGCTGGTAAAGGTCATACCTGAATTCCCACTTAATTGGGAGGCTGGGGCAGGAGAACTGAGCCTAGGAGTTCCAGAACAGCTAGACAAGAGGGAGACGCCATCTCAACAAAACACAGGAATAAAAAACAAAGCAACCAAAAAAGGTTTAAATCCAGAATAGGTCATCACTCTCTATGACTAATCACTTCTCATCAATTGGGCTTGGTTTTAATCCACCCATTGTCCCAGTGTCCGTGAGTCCCCTCCTGTGACTGGGACTCCACACTGCCTGCCTACCGCTTTCACCTCTGCAGTTGCCTTGGTTACAGATTCCACTAGATACAAACAAGAGAAATGGGCAGTGAATTCACATGTGAGCAGACCCAAGACAGCGAACCACCACAGGAGAACATACACAAACCTAGTAGCAACTATGGAAAACCAAATTAAAGCAACTTAAAGCAAGTCACCCACCTATAAAACAATCAAACAAACAGAAATGCTCAGTAAGACATTTGGTAGGGCCCAGAGCAGCGGGCACACCATCATAAGCCTGGCACTGCAGATCGGTTCCCTGTGTACAAAAGTGACTGGCACCACATGACAAAGACTAGTGAATTCTTTTTTCTCCCATGGAATCATTCCAGATTTGGTATTTCATTTCTGAAATCTATCCATAGGACATGATCCAAAAGATATATATATATAGTGACTATCACAAACAGGCAAAAACTTTCCTGGTTTTTATAAGAAGGAAAATTGAGGAGAAAACCCCAAATGTCCAATAGCAGGGAGAAAAGAGTCCCTGCCTCCTCAGCACTCCATACACTGCTCTATCTCCCCAAGTTACTCTATACACATCAGTCCCACACAACATCCTCAGTTATGACTTCCTTAAGTCACCATATGGGCACACACCCTCATTATCTCTCAAAACTTCCTGTCTGCCTTATTCTTAACGTCTAGGGTTGACTCTGGATGACATTCCTGTTTGATGCCAACTCCACTACCTTAACAGAAGCTTCCTAAAAGCAGGACCCCCTGACCACCTTTGCTCATGCGATCTTTTCCATTCAGTAGAGATTCTGAACAGGATTAGTAGATGGTCAGATGGATGGATGGATGGATGGATGGATGGATGGATGGATGGTTCAGATGGATGGATGGATGGATGGATGGATGGATGGATGGATGGATGGATGTATGGATGGATGATAGATGGACAGATGGACGGATGGATGGATGGATGGATGGATGAATGGATGGATGGATGGTTCAGATGGATGGGTGGATGGTAGATGGATGGATGGATGGGTGGATGGATGGATGGATGGATGGTTCAGATGGATGGGTGGATGGTAGATGGATGGATGGATGGATGGATGGATGGATGGATGGATGGTCAGATGGATGGATGGATGGATGGATGGTTCAGATGGATGGATGGACAGATGGATGGATGGATGGATGGATGGATGGATGGATAGATGGATGAATGGATGGTCAGATGGATGGATGGATGGGTGGGTGGATGGATGGATGATGGATGGATGGATGGATGGTCAGATGGATGAATGGATGGATGGATGGATGGATGATGGATAGATGGATGGGTGGATGGTCAGATGGATGGATGGATGGATAATAGGTGGACAGATGGATAGATGGATGATGGATGGATGGATGGGTAGATGGATGGATAGATGGGTGGATAGATGGATGGATGGGTGGATGGGTCATTGGATGCATGAATGAATAGGTGGCTAGATGAATGGTTATATAGGTAGGGTGTAGGGATAGATGATGAATGGAAGGACAAATGGATATATGAATGAGTGATTGGATGGATGGGTGAATACTTGGCTGCATAAATGGATAGACTATTGAATTTTTACATTTCAAATAATATCCCTTCTGTTTATAAGTGATGCCATAGCTTAAATGTACTTTGCAAAATACTCTGCTCTAATCTCTCACATAAGTATGGTGCAGAAATCTTGCTTTTACTTAAAAATTGAGAAGCCCTGGGGGAGGGCTTTCAGTAATAAGCTGCAGATCTTTGCTAACCACACACAGAGTTTTCATTTCTGACCTTTTCTCTTTCAACTAACAGTTAGCAAAGCAGTGGTGGGAGACTGCTTATAAATTTCCTATATATTAAAAGAATAACTAAAATAGTCTAAGTAAAAAAGAGCAGTATTGATTTGGGGGTGATGACCCAGTAACTTTTTAAGTACTTTAGGGTCTCAGTGTAGACTATATCAGCCATGCAAGAGGCCCTGGGTTCTATCATCAGGGCAGAAAACAAGACAGTGTAGCTGGAGCCTGGCTTCCCTAAGAAGTGCCCAGCTTTCATCTGACTTCAGAGTAGCTCTGTGATCCCTTTCCTCCACAATTAACTGGGGTTGGCAGGGTCTGAGTTAGGGTTAGGGTGTGCTGGTTTTTTGGAGAGACATTAATCGGCCCTAGGACTGAAATATTTGAGTTTAGTTCAATTGCAGTCTATTTTTAAAGATGTTATAGCAGCTCTTACATCCATGAACACACATGCAATTGACCTGGAATTTTAATAGCTCTAACAGAATCCCTTGTTGTGACTCATAAAACACAGTGAGCAGCTCTAGCAAGGAATCATTTACATAGCACTGGGACTGTTTGTTCTTCAAACTTTTTACTTAAGAACAATTTATATTGAATTAGGAACTTGTGGGAATGGTTCTTTAGTTATTTTCCTGGGTACAGCATTCCCCAGTTACTTTTATTGTGTCACATTGGGGATTGTTTCTTTTGGTAAATAAGTCTTGTGTTTCATTGTACTCAAGGGCTTCTTAGGTCGGGTAACAATAAAATCTCCCATATTTTAGGCAATGACTTTTACACCAGTTTTTCTACTGCCAGTTTCACTCTTAGGTTATTAAGTATTGGGTTATTTTCTTTTTAAAATATCATTTATTCATCTTTACCAATTTCATGGACATATGATGCATCTTGATTATATGCCCCCTGACTCCTCCAGCTCCTACCTCCCCTGAGCACCCCCACACACTGTCACCCACTGAGCTCCTGATCTTGTTGGATTGGTTTCATGCAAGTAGCCATAGCGTTAGTAAAGTCATGGACGCAAATACAGAGTTGTATCCAAACATAAGGGTTTAAATCTCAGCTTCTTTCTTTTCTTTCTTCCCAGAACTCACTCTGTAGACCAGGCTGGCCTCAGACTCAGAAATCTGCCTGCCTCTGCCTCCCAAGTGCTGGGATTAAAGTCATGTGCCATCACTGCCTGGCAGAGTTGTATCCAAAAGATGGCATTTCATAGCATTTATTCCTACCCCTACCTTACATTTATTTCTGCTCCTTTTCCTATCTCCTTATACTTGCGGAGAGGGATGGTACAGGTGTTTTATTTGTGACTGAGCCTTTTACACCCTCTACCCTCAGAACTCTTGCCAGCTGCCCACTGCAGGAAAAGGCACCTCTGGCCAAGGTCAAGAGTAACACTGACCTATGGCGTAAGCCTAAATGTTTAGAAGGCAGTTCCACAGGGGCATTTAGCAAACCAGCGATAGGTGGTCCCCATCTTTTGACCATGCCTGAAGTCCTAACTTCTTCCTTGACTAGACTGCCCCACAGAGCCAGGCTCAGATCCCACCAGAAAGTGAGCATGTTTAATTTTAAACTCATCGATGAGGATCAACTTCATTGGTTTTTGAGAGATGCTCAACTTGGCCTTCCTGGTCACAGTCTTGCTGTCCCGTCACCTCTGGCTTCCATGTTCGCCTGTCCATCTTCGCTTTTCTGCTCTTTCCTCCCTCTGTGCAAGTGAGCACAGAACACTATGGTGTTTCTTTTTCCTTCTTGTAACTGATCAGAGCTGTGGGCTCTCCAATCATTGCAAGGCTGTCATTGGCCTAATTTTCTATACTGTTGCTGTGTGTTGGATTTTTCCTTCTCCTCTACTCACCCCACATTATTTAAAGGGAAGATATTTCAATGTTCAAATAATTGGCCACTACTTAATCCTCTTCTCCTGGGTGTTCATAGGTTTGAGCTATATAGTCAGGAAGGGGAAAAGATATGTTGCAAGTCTGCCTTTCCAAGTTTCTTTCCCTTTACATCTCCAAGTTGAACCAATTGTTGAGAAGGTTTCTACATAAAATACAACTTATTCTCTGGCCTCTGCTCCTTGGTGGCATCCCGCAATTACATGGCACATAGCTCTGTATATCCCCTGATGGTTTTGCATTGTCATCTTTCATGGTCCACTGTCATTTTTTACATGCACTTTCACTGATTTTTCTGTTATCTCTTTTTCCTTGTGTCAGGACATAAAGATTTAGCTTCATTGTAATTTTTGATGGTAATAATTTGCCTTTTGTCACCTTAGGTGTCTTTGGATGGCTCTCAGCTTTCCCATAACCCTATAAGGATACAAGTGTGGTAGAGAAGGGGCTGCATCAAACACTGACCATATACACTACAGTCCTGGGTCTGTTCTAGGACTAGGTCACTTCTGGAGTTCTTTCTGTGCGATTGTAGCAACCTTGAAGTCAGCTGAAAGTGTTTCCTGTGCACTGCAAGGAGCTCATGAGAAGTGCTGTCATCCAATGGTAGCTCAACCTCTGGACTGTTCACCTATACTCAGGTCTCAATTGTGCTTGTATTACTTGGGGTTCCTCTGATAGCACAGCCAATGGAATAAATGGGTAAATAACATAGATGAAAAATGAATGGATATGTAGAGAAAGTTTAATCCAGCAACATGGCTGCTCCAGCAAGGGATCACATCCAAAGATATAGTTCTATGAGATTCATTTGGAATGTAGACATACCACACACCTTTAATCCCTCTGGTTGGAATACAGACATGCTCTCAATATACACCTTCAAGGTAAAATTGTTTGTGTTCCTGAGTTCACCAGTTCAGTGCAGTCAACAGAGACAGTTGAAGCCAGAGAATAAGAAGGAGCCAGAAGAGTAGAACAAATGGCCAGAGTTAGTTTGAGACAAACAGAGCAATTCAGCGAGAAGCTGAGAGAAACCAGATTGAATCAGTCAGCTTAGAGAGGAGTTTGAGCCAGGATTGCTGTTAAACAAGCCAGAGAGACTTTAGAAAGAATTAGAAAGGGTGAGCTTATTCCGCAATATGCCTAAGACTGCAGTTACATCTGGTGAATAAAAATTACTTTTACAGGCTAAATGGATCTAGATGGTAGATAGATAGATAGATAGATAGATAGATAGATAGATAGATAGGTAGATAGATACATACATACATACATACACACACACATACATACATACATACATAATGATTAATGGATAGGTGGATAGATAGATGGACAGAAATGAGATAGATAGATAGATAGATAGATAGATAGATAGATAGATAGATAGAGATTAGTGGATAGATGGATAGACAGATCGAGAAGATAAAACTTACTAGGGAAGTTGGTTCATGTAACTGTACAGACTTAACAGCCCCTTGATTCTTTCTTCAAGATGGAGGCCATGAATGCTAATAATATATCTAGTGGTAGACTAATGGGAAGACCTGAGAACCCAGAAGACCATTAGTGAAAAGCCCCGCCCCCATCTTAGATTCCTTTTGCCAATGAGGACAAGAGGAATGTATCTCGCAGAAGGAAACAGAAAATGGCTTCTTCTGTTGAGTTCTGTCTCAGCTCCAGGCAGATGTAATGGCACCTGCCCATGCTGAGGGCAGATGTTCCACACCCACTGACCCTCCTTCAGATCCTCACAGACACAACCAGGCATGCCCTACCAGGTTTCCAGGGATTCCTTCATGGAGTCCATGCCTACAATTAAACCTTGGCATACCTTACAAGAACAGGCAACTGTAGTTGTTTTTGTTTTTTTGTTTGTTTGTTTGTTTTCTTTTGTTTTTTAATACACCTTTAAACTTGGATTTGAAAGTTATTTTTTGTATTTAACATTTTTCTATCATCAGGTTTCTGTGGTAATGTTTATTTTACTTTGTATGATTGGCATCTAAGTACTATTAAGTCTGACATTCACAGAATATCTTAGCAGACATGTTTCATCAGAACTGATTTTTTTTCTCTCTTAGTCATTGAATTAACTGAATAATGCCTTTCAAGATTAGGAAAAACACCTCCTCCCTCTCTTGATCGCTCCTTTCCCTGCTTTCTGAAGTAGATATGCGCAAATCTTTCTTGGACTCCCTTTATGCCACAGCTCTCCCCTGACTGGGTGGCTGCCTTTAGGTCATTTCATTACCTGCTGATCTTGTTTTCTCATCTGCTCTCTTGGCAGGTGCCCTTTGGTTTTTAAGAATCTACTTCTTCCTTTCGATTTCCACAAAGGTGTTATTTATGGTCTTTTCTAAAGTATTTTATTCTGTGTGTGCACGTATATGCAGACCTATGCACATGCACGTCCGTGTGTGTGTACACATATGTATGCTGGTGTGTGCGTGCATGTATGCGTGTGTGTGCATGTGTGTGTATGTGTGCACACACACATACACACACATACCACAACACACGTGGAAGTTAAAGAACTGGTTCTCTCTTCCTACCACGTGTGTCATGCTGATGGAGCCTAATTGTTGGTGTCTATTAATGGGATGATCTGGGTCCTCTGGTTTTGGTTCCTTTTCATTAGTTAGATTTTCTTCACTATATCAGGATACCCAAGAGAAATCAAGTCATATAGAAGTAAGGTTTCTTTACCTCAAGGTTTCAGAGGTTTCAGGCCATGGTCTGTTGGCCATGATCAGTTGTCCTTGCTGCCTTGGACCTGTTGCTTGGCACCAGGGTGAGGATGTGCAGCATGGGGCCCATTTGATTCCTGGCTGGTAATTGAAAGAAAGAGACCAGAAGAGACTGGGTCCATATAACTTCCTTTAAGGGTGTGCCCCTGAGGAAGACTTCCCACCAGGTCCCACTTACTCCTCCCCCCAAACTCCCCCATAACACACTGGAGACAAGGCCTTTGCCACTAGACCGCAAGGCTACTCCAGATCTGAACCACAGAACCTTCTGGCTTTGCCTGACTGAATAAGATCCTGTGGTGGTTTTGTCTGGTCCCTGATTGCCACTTGGAAAAGAAGATAGAACTTTTTGAAATTAAAAAGTTTGAGATTAAAAGGAGTTACACACAAAGAAAACAGATGGAGAAAGAAACAGAAGGCTCCAGTGATATTGGGAAGTGGGCAGAGAAGCTTGAGAAAGCAACTAGAGAGCAGCTAGTCCTCCATCTTGAACTCTCCACAGATGCTGCTGCAAAAATAAAAGCCTCTGGAAGACGCATTTGTTTGTCCCTCCTGAGGAGAAGGGACCAGATAGGTTTAGCAAGAGTAGGCACCTATCTAAATAGACATAATTACCAAAAAATCCTTATTTCTATAAAAATGAGCACACATATGACAGGTTATAGCAGGCTAAACTCAAAGTCCTGTGACAATTCAAACTAGTTCTCATCAGGGACAATGGCCAGTTGTCATTTCCTGGTGCTTCCATAACCAAAGCATGGGTAGCTTTAGATGAACATAGATGTTTGACCCACCATCCAGAAGCCCCAAATTGAAAAGTAGCCATCTTCAGACATCATCTGAGAACCTCTGCTGAGCAAGGAAAGTTTGGGGGTTGCTGTGGTCCAAGGGCCAACATACAATTCTAGATTATTCTGCGTGTTCCTCCATTTTAACACCTGTGTCATAAGGACAGTGGTCTGTCCCGTCAAGGAGTTTGTAGTCTCTAGGATTTATGGTTCCGACTTAGCTGTGAGTCCAGTAGACAGAACTGACATGAACAGTGGATTGGGAATCAGGCAGGCAGATCTACGAATGCCACCCTGAGGGTTAGCCAAGTCCTGATAAGAAACAAGGGCTCCGCTCTACCAGGCTCGACACCCAACCAGGGCTTGCTACCCTACCAGGCCAGTTTCTAAGCTGACAATCCTTTTCTGTGACTGTTCTAGACTTGTTCTTTGGTTCTCTCGGTGAAGTTATAAAGCTAAGCTAAAGTCATTGGAGAGTCCAGCCCTCCTTCGAATAATTTTTTTCTTTAGCCAATAGAGTTACAGTGACATAAAAAGAAAAGAAAAGTTCAGTCAGGTGAGGTAAAGGTGGCTCAGTAGGTGAAGGTGCTTGCCTCTGAGACTGAACACTTGAGTTTCATCCCCAGGGCTCACATGGTAGAAGTAGAGAACCAATCCCGTCAAGTTGTCTTCTGACCTCCCGTGTGCCGTGGTGTGCATGCTCACACAGATGCTCACAAACACACACAAAATAAATAAAATATAGTGAAAAAATATCTTGGCGAGGGGGAAGGTGATACCTTTGTGGCCAGTAGCTTCTAGAATATGTAAGGCAGATAATGCATCTGGATTACAACCTCCATCCCCAGATAAGAAGAGCCTTCTCTGCAACACTCTCCACCCATGGCCCAACATGCATGCACAACCCTTTTTTGTCCTTAATTTTAAAAAGTTTTTAATCTTATTGTTACTAATGTATGCCTCTCTGTCATCTGTACGAAGGTGTGTGTGCAATGGTGTGTATACAGAATGTTTGTGTGATGTATGTATGGAGATCTGAGGACAGCTTTAGGGAGTCAGGAGGAGCCATTTGATTCCTGGCTGGGAATTGTAAAAAGGAGAGGAGAGCTTGTGTCCCAATAGCACCAGAATACTTCCTGCTGAGAGACCTAGCAGTTGTCTCTCTCCACCTTAACTTGGGTTCTGGGAATCAAACTCAGGTCCCCAGACTTGCATGACAAACACTTTTCCCTACTGAGCATCTCCACAGCCTCCCCCCTCACCCCTTAACAACCTGAGTCCCAGCCATCACCTCTGGAAAACATCTCTCCAGCTATCCCTTCCTGCCTCCGGGGGCGGGCAGGCGCTTCCTGTGTGCTTCCTCTCGTTTGGCCAGCATCTAAAAGGCTTGCAGACAAACACCCAGCGCTTCCACCTGTGTTCTGCCAGTTCGTGAGGCCTGACGACTGAGCTGTTGAGCAGTCCGTGCCAGATGCCTTTGATCTTTCCTTCACCCCTCTGGGGCAGAGTTATGCAATGGCTGGCTGCGCTCCCTCCGAGCCTGGTTTGTGGTCATTTTGCCCAGACTAACACAAACAGACAATGAGCCCCGCAGGCTTGCTGAACCTGTTTCTGTCAAGTGTGTAGACATCACTGTCATTTGATGTTCTTTGTCTACACTCTCTGACTCCCTCTGAACACTTAGGCACTCTGGATACCCGTGCACCAAAAATAATAAAACAACGTCAGTCCAAATTTCCAGTGTAACTCAAGGCCAGGTGGAAAGCTTCCGTGTTTGTCTACAGTGTGCCCCATCTTGCCCGGCAAGCATCGGGCCGCACGCTCATTTGTCTTCCAAGTATGTTGTCCTGTCTTCAGACTTTGACCACTTCTCTCTGGGCATGAGTTTATCAGATTTCAGTTGTGAAGAAACACAACTGTGGCAATGGGTCCTAGAAAGAGCTTTAAGATCTGGCAGTACCAATTGCTTTCCCCTGTCCTCTGGGTCTAGTGAGGTTAGTGGTTCACACACAACACTCCTCTATGATCACTGTGAAAGAAGCCTCTGCACCAGCTCCTGCCCTGCTTGATGTCCTGTCCTGACTTCCCTATATGAACAGGGATGTGGAAGTGTAGACCAAATAAACCCTTTCTCCCAAGGTGCTTTGGTCCTGGTGTTTCATCACAGCAGTAGGAACCCTAACTAGGACATATGCCATGGTATAGCATTCGGAAATGGTAAAGAGTGGAGAAGTCTGGTTTTATTTTTGATCATTTTATTGTGTATGTGGAGGGGTACACATGATGAACACAGGTGCCCTCAGAGCCTGAAGCGTAGGGTCCCCTCAAAGCTGGACTGACAGACAACCGGGAGCCACCCAGCATGAGTGCCAGGAGCCACACTCGACAAATGCTTAACCAGAGAGCCATCTCCCCAGCCAGTCCCAAGAGTGTGTGCTTTTGTGTTTGGAAATTGCTGGAGACAGCCATGGTGATGAGGCTTTGACAGCAGGTGACTCTAGGTCTGTGGGGTCCACTGGGTCCCAGCTCAACTCTTGGCAAACTTTAGATTTTTTTTTCTAGACTTTAGAGTAAGTGGGGAAAGTCAGTCATTAAAAGGGAGAATGGCTGCCAGGGAACTTGAGTGACTTATCTCACACAATTGCCAGAGGCTAAGATTCCTCTCTCTGGATCTTAACTGTCCATTCTTCTTCCTCTAAACACTGAAGAGGGAGATGAAGGCCAGAGATCCTTCTGTTGGCAGGGCAAGCAGCACCACACAGCCTTTCCAGGATTTGGCTAAAGGAGCGAAAGACAATGTGCACAGCACCACCTTGTGGCCAGATTTGATCACTTCTTAGCCGCTGCCAGTTGCAAAGGCTAACTTACCCGTCATTACTGGCTCCTTTCCCACAGTTCCTGTGGTTCTTATATGTTCCCATTTGGGAAACACTAATTTTTGTTTATATTTCTGGCCCTGTAATTTTCTGTTATGGATTTTCAGTTGCTTTGAATATATAAGACAAAAAAACCAACAGATTTCTTCTCCCCAGAAATCCAAATGAGTCTCAGATTCTTTGATAACCCTGAAGATGGAGGAAAACCTCAGTCTTATGTATTTAACCCGGCCCCGTTTGCTGCCCTACAATAGCAAATCACCGGGATTTTTTGCTTCCTCTTGTGGAAAAAAAAAAGGAACATGTCCTGGGTGTGCCACAGCAAGAAGGCTGGGCAGCTATTTGCATGTGGCAGAGACTCTGGGCACAGAGGGGTGAATATGTCACAGAACAGAACCAAGGGAAAGTTTTATCATGTCTTCATTGTTCATGGAAATTAGAGAGACATCACTGGAAGTAGGGATTGCTGTATATCTCTGTAGGGGCCGTACTTAGCTTTCTCAAGTTGACCTGAACTAGAAGCAGGGCCGAAAATTAGGGAAGCTGTTACTGATATAACCCTGGACTGACTGTTACAGAGGAAATCAGTGAGCTCGTTAGGTTATTGCAGAGATAACAAGGGTTATCTTGCTTCCTGGGCTATTTGCTAAGGGGGTGAGTTTCTTACTGTGTAAGTTGTGGACCCAGGTTCTGGATCTCCATTTGGTTGCATCAAAAGTGTGGCCTGGCACAGTGCCAGGTGGCTGCAGACAGCCTAGCCCACACAGAGCAAGTCAAGAACAGAGATCTCAGAGAGACATTTAGGTCTCAGCCTTCTCTCTGCCTGAGAAGAGGGCGTCCAAGCCTCGGTGGGCCTCCTTTGGATCCACAAGCCATTGCTGCTTCGCTGCCGCGCAACCCCCCCCCCCCCAGTGTGCAGCTCTCAAGGGTTGGCTCTGGGCCCACAGATACCCTCTGGAGGTGAGTTGGGGCCATGAGCAGATGATCGCACAGATCACACTTGCTACCTGCCGCCTTGTGCCAGCTACCATGTCGGAAGCTGGAGAGGCGAGGCAGACATGGTCCCAGCTTGTCAGGACAGGGCACAGCCTCACTTGAACCTTTTACTGCAGGTCCACCTTGGGCCTGGACTCACCAAACTTATGTTGCTGTTCCTTGCTGTCCAACCGCAGGCACTTCGTGTGAAATGGTCCCATCTCAGGTTGCCCTGGGTGGACCTCGACTGGCTCTTAGACATCTCCTGCCAGATCACGGAACTTGACCTCTCTGCCAACTGCCTGCCTTCGCTCCCCTCCGTCATCCCCTGGGGACTCATCAATCTGAAGAGGCTGAACCTCTCAAACAACCACCTGGGGGAGCTGCCCTGCGTGCAGTCATCCGATGAAATCATCTGCTCCAGGTGGGCCCGGGAGTGCGGGCAAGGCCATCTGTGCCCACCCACCAGAGTCACCTTCCCATCAGGATCCTTGGTTGAATTTTATGTTTTGGAAAACTAGCTGGTGGCGGTAGTAAAAGGACGGCTCACTCTCACAAGGAGCTCACAAGAGCATGGCCATCAAGATCTCTGACCTCTTAGGAGCCAGAGAAGTCTGAACTAGGTCTGGGCTAAGATCGTGCAGAGTCACACGGAGATGTTTGTTCAAAGTACCCAACTGGTCCTGCTCAGAATTAGAGGACAGTGGCTAGAAGCTTCCTGGGCTGGTAGAAGGGTTTACCCTACCAGACATGGCTGGGTGGACCTGAGAAAAGGGTCACTATGGGAATGCGGTGGCACAGGAACCCTGGTCGCTGGCTGTCTTTCCTAGAGCTCTTATCCCCGAGGTGGCCAGGGAAGGGAAGGACATCTCTCAGTTACTTTTCTCATTGTTGTGACTAAATGCCCCTGATGACTTAAGGAAGGAAGGGTTTATTCTAACTCACAGTTTGAAGGAGACAATTTAATGTGGGAACGAACGGCATGGCTGAAGGATCAGGAGGTAGGTGGCCATGCTGCTTCTGTAGTTGGGAAGCAGAGAGAGATGGCCGCTTCTTGGTACCCATCCTGGGACCCCCAACCCAGGGGATGGGGCCACACATGTTCAGTGCCTGCCTCTCTCAACTCCCCTGGTCTGGATGGTCCCTCACAGACATGCCCAGAAGTGTTTGACAATCAAGACGAACCATCAGAGGACTGGACTTGGGTTATTTTAGGATCGGTAGCCACCAGGCTTCACTGCAGAAAGGAGTTGGGCTGAGTGCCACAGCTAAGACTGAGGCTGGCAAGATCACCCAGTGGGTAGAGGTGCTTTCTTTTCTGTCAAGCCTGATGTCCTGGGACCTACAGACTGGCAAGAGAAAAACTGACCCCTAAGAGCTGTGCTCTGACCTCCGAGGGGTGTCAGGGCACACTGGTGTGGGTTTTAAAAGAAACTGGGGATTTAAATGTTGTGAGAGGCAAGGATGTTGGTAAGCACTTGAGGTTAGTCTTTGAATCTCATAAAGGGTTTTACAAACCAAAAAAAAAAAAAAAAAAAAAAAAAAAAAAAAGTAAAGAGCAAGGGCCCTCTGTGCAGGCTTCTTGACCTGGGTCATTTGGGCAGATTTGTAAGCCCCAAGAGGTTGCATTCCTGCTCCACGGCCTCTTGGCAGTTCCAGGGCACTGCTTGTTTTGTATGGGCAAAGGACCATCTGGAAGAACCCACCAAAGTCAGATTTCATTGTAGTAACAGTTAACCAAATGAGTAAAAAGACCTCATAACAATCCCCACTCATTTTTTTAAACTGTGTGTGCAGAGAGAGGGCGCACATCTTGTCCAGTGAGAGAGCTTTAAGCACTGCTGTACTCTTCCGGCCCTGACTCCCTTCTCTCTGGCCCCAGGTTACTTGAAATTGACATCTCCAGCAACAAACTGTCCCACCTTCCGCCTGGGTTCCTGCACCTCTCCAAGCTTCAGAAGCTGACTGCTTCCAAAAACTATCTGGAGCGGTTGTTTGAAGAAGAAAATGGTATGCGTCTTCGTCGGTGACCCTGTGTCGTCAGCCACTTTCTTGCTGGTTGGGACTGGGATACGTTTGACCATGCACACTCTTTTCACCCCACAGCCACTAACTGGATCGGCCTGCGGAAGCTGCAGGAACTCGATCTAGCTGACAATAGGCTGACGGAGCTCCCAGTCCAGTTTATGCACTCCTTCAAGTCTCTTACCTATCTGAATGTCTCCAGGAACAACCTGAAGAGCTTTCCGGATCCCTGGTCCTGCCCTTTGGTTTGTATCATGAAAGTCACCGTGGAGTTTGTAAGCCGCTCTCTACATCCTCACATCATCTCCCGTTCTTCTACATTGTAGCCAAGTAGAAAGGCACACAGCATCAGTCAGGCTGCCTGCAACAGTAACACCTGCAAGCCAGTCCGCCAGGATTAAGGGACACACAGTAGCTGCTACAAAGTTTTGTAAAGCAACAGCTCTGGCACCCTGACAAGGGATGACAACTCCAAAGATGGGAAGGTAGCTCACTTCGGTAAAGTGCCTGCCACATAAGCGCGAGTGGATTCCCCAAGAATCTACAGGCAAGAAAAAAGCTAAGTGTGGGTCTGGAGAGATGCTGAGTGGGTAAAGCGGTTGCCAGGCAACCGTAAGGACCTGTGTTTAGATCCCCAGGCCCCATATAAATGCTATGTAGATATGGTGGCCCAAATGCAAACCCAGCACCCAAGAAGCAAAGACGGGAATCCTAGGGCAAGCCAGCTAGCTAGACCAACCATATTTATGGGCTCTGAGTTCAAGTGAATGATCCTGCCTTAGTAACGAGGTGGGGAGCAACAGAGGAAGAGACCTGATATCACCCTGGCCTCCACATGCATGCATGTGTGCACACATACAAACATATATGTCACACACTTATAAAAAAAAAAAAAGTCAGGCATAGCAACACATGCCTGTAATCCCAGCACTGAGAGGTGGGGATGGGAGAATCCCTAGTTGGCTGGTCAGCGCGTCTAGACAATTGATGAGCTCCAGTTCCACTGAGAAGCCCTGTCGAAAAATAAACAAACAAACAAACAAACAAATAAATAAATATGGTGGAAACCTATTGAAAAGATACCCAGCCTTAACCTTCGGTCTCCAGATGTACTTGTATGCACACGTGCGTGTCTAGATATACACATGCATACCAACACAATGCCAAAAGAGGGCTCGGCTCTCTAGTGCACTGAGAAGTGGGAAGAAGCAGGAGCCTGTATTCATAGCTCTTGCAGACTAAATGAGGTTTTTGTTTCTTGGGAATCTGGCTGGTTGACGCGGATGAATGACCTAAGGAATATTTGTGCTTTGTTTCTGTTGGTTTCAAACCAAAGAACAAGCATTTCTAGTTTGGCCGAGTACTTGGGAAAAGCAGTGACTCCCGAGAGTGTGGCTCTGCATTGGCCCCGTTATTTCCTAAGACAATGGGCCGGATGGGGATAAGGGAAGACTATGAGGCTCGTTTGTCTCCCCTGCTCCTGCAGGACAGAACAACACAGCGGACACGGGGAATTCGAAGCCTTCCTCATCACCCTGCACTATGGTCACAGAGCCCTGTCCCAGTAGCCTCTCTTCTGACATCAAATTTACAAACAGACTTCTGGGCAACTCTACACTCAGAAACCTACTTACTATTCTCCCCCTCTCCCTAAACTCCTAGAAATGTTGTAAAGCCTCCAGAAACGCCCTGGAATCACTGCCAGACAAAATGGCTGTCTTTTGGAAGAATCACCTTCGGGATGCGGACTTCTCCGAGAACTCTCTGAGAGAGGTGCCCCTGGGATTTTTGCAGCTTGATGTGAGTCCAATGGCACTTCATTTCTCACTGTCCGCAGTGGTAAGAGAGATCCCTCTGGGCCGCGGGGAGCCTCTGTGCTTTTTCTGAGTTTGTGAGACGCGTAAGGAGAAAAAGATGAGGGTAAATTTAGCTATCAAAGGCGCACAGTCTTGAGCCAAGACAGAGAGGAGAAAAGTCGCCAGGGGACAGCTGTGCCAGGAAAGCGCTTGTTTGCCTGAGGTAGCCAGCTCTTCATGACTGTAACAAACGCCCTGAGACAAACAACCTCAGTGCGAAAACAGCCTTGTCTTGGCTCGAGGTTTGGGAAGTCTCAGTCCATATACACATCCGCCATGTTGGTTTGGGTGCTTTTGAGCAGTGCATCAAGGGAGAACAGCTGTTCACTTCATAGCCAAGACCTGAACTAACTGGGAAGCAGAAGAGGTGTAGCCCCAGTATCCTCCTCAAGGGCACACCAGCAGTGAGCAGACCACCTCTCCCCGGCCCCAGATCTAAAAGGTTGCACCACCTATTTTGTTTTCTTTTTGACTGTAGTGAAGTATCAACCCAGAGACTCACGTATACCACAAAAGTGCTCAACCACTGAGCTCCAGCCCCAGTCAAAACTCTGACACTTGCCAGAGATAGATTCCATCTGGCCTCCAGAGATTCCATTGAGCACCACAAACTCTAGGGAGTTTATACTTTATACCCTGAGCACCATACCACTGCCTACACAGGGTCTTCAGGCAGGCTGTGAGGCCCTGTAAGGCCCAGAACAAGTGATTGCTAACTGTTCACCAGAAGCATTAGGACACTCCCTGTAGGGCCTGATGGTGGACTCACAGACCACTGCCTGGGAAATGTGACCATGTTTGAACACACAGACGCAGCCCCTAACCCTCACAGACAAGCTGCTCAGATCATCTAGAAGGTCAAAGGACAGCAAGCTTCCCTTCAACATGAGTATCTCAGAAAGAGAGGCTGTCAAGCCATAGGCCCCCTAAGCAAACATGGGGCAAAGGAAGAGACCCACATGTATTCACAGTTAGGAGAAACTGGGGTGTTGCTAAATGAGATTCCGCATCACTGGTACCCACAGTGGCGGACTGGCCATGCCTGCGTTCTTACTATTTACCACGTCCCTATTCTGCGTCCAACCCTCACACAAGCACCTTGTAACATCACTTGGCCAGCAGAGATGGATGGCGCCTCGTTGAATCTCAACACTGTGTTCCGTGACATTCCTGTTTTCCCCTGGTCTCTTTCTCTATATTGGGAATTGAGCAGGTCTTCACATCCCAGCCCAAGCCCTGGGCTAATCACTTGGGGAAGCTTTTATAGAAATGTAGAGGGTAGAAACCATTCGGGCCATGGTGGGTTACGGCATCAGCCCTTCATCAAGGGAAACCAATGCATACGGGGGCTTAATGGGATAAGGCATGTGGATCCGAGATAATGCCACCAAGAAAAGCCAACGTGTGTCCCTGCTGCTCTCACTAAAGAAAGACATTCTCCAAGTGAGGAGGGGACCCTGTAGGCCTGCATACGGCAAGGCATGGGGACGAATCATGTATGTATAGGCGTGCACACAGCATTGCATAGGGATGAATCATGTATGTATAGGCATGCACACAGCATGGCATGAGGATGAATCATGCATGTGGAGATCCCAAGGACTCCACACTATACAACTGAGGTCACTCAGTGGGCCTGAGTAAGGCAGGGCACGCAGGGATGAGTCCCCTATGTGAGGACCCCAGGGAGCCCATCCTGGACTTCTGAGGACATGTGGCTAATGCAGATCACCCATTGTCTTGGTGCCTCTCTGGGGACCACCCAAGAAGAAAGTGCCCAGGGCTACTCTGTGTACTCCAGGGAGACACCACGACTCTTAAGAATCTTTGGTCTCTGGCTAGAGAGATGTCTCAGTGGATAAGAGCACTGACTGTTCTTCTGAAGGTCCTGAGTTCAAATCCCAGCAACCACGTGATGGCTTACAACCATCGGTAATGAGATCTGACGCCCTCTTTCGGGATTATTAGGCTGTATGTCGACAGAGAGCCTGCCGACTGTCATGACAACTTCTCCCTTTCCAGGTGTAACATCAGCATCTTTCTCCCCATCTTCCCCCCTCTTCCAGGCCCTCATGTTCTTGAGGTTACAGGGAAACCAGCTGTTGTCACTGCCACCTCAAGAGAAGTGGACCTGCAGACAGCTCAAGACCCTGGACCTCTCTAGAAACCAGCTTGGCAAGTAAGCAGGGGGTCTCTTAGATCCACAGATGGGGTCCCCAGGCCCCCAGACATGTGTTTAACTGCACGTGAGCAGGAGATGCTGAGCCAGGCTGCTGTAGCCCACTTAGGGCGGAATGAAACAGCCCTGTAACAGAACAGTTGCTCACCATTATGGAGGCTGCAGGCCTGAGACCAGGGTGTCTGGTACCTTCTGAGATCGCGCTCCTTGGCTTGTTAAAGCATCAAGGTAGTGGTGTAGCTCATCTTTAATCCCAGAGCTCAGGAGGCAGAGGCAGATGGGTGTCTGAGTTCAAGGCCAGCCTGGTCTACAGATGGAGTTTCAGGACAGCCAGGGCTACACAGAGGAATCCTGTCCTGAATAGCAAACAAGAAAGTGGCCATCCTCATATGTCTCCATGATCTTTCTCTTTACTGTTTTGTTTTGTTTTGTTTTGTTTTGTGGACACCATCCATATTAGACTAGGGCGCATCCTAAAGAGCTCGTGCCAGCATAACCACTTTCTTAAAGACCCCAGTTGGTGAATAGCCTCTATTCAGAAATGCCTGGGATCAGAAGACTTTCAAGTTTTAGGTGTCTCTGGGGGTTTGGAAGTACTTGGATGTATCCCAGACATCCTGAGATGGGACCCAAAGCCACACACAGCCTGATGTGTGTGTCATATGCCCCACCTACACATTTTTAGCACACCTGAGTTTTAACTGTGGCATGGCTTTGAAGTTAGATCTAGAATGTTCCTCTTTGAACACCACACCCAAACTCACAGGGTTAGTCTTTGGGAGGGATCTGGATTCTAAACTTTTGGATTAAGGGTGTGACTTCTCCTGGGAAGAACTGACCAAACATGTTTTCCCTATATGGGACACTTGATAACAGAACACAATCCCAACCAGGTCTAGCTTGAAGAACTGATGGCTGTGTTGGCCTCTGGGTATGTCAGAGGTACCCCAAGCATAGATGCCAACCCACAAAAGTTGCATCCTGCCGGCCTTATAGGCAGCTCCACCAAAGAGTCAACCCTTCCCCAGCAGCGGTGGTCTTTGTATAGCCCGAAGGGATGGAGGCCTTATCAATGATATCATTCGCCCAGGCTTCCTGAGACTGAGAAGGGTCTTCTTTCCCTCCAGGAAAAGGGAGTAGGTACACAACAGAGTATTCCAAAACCTATTCCCAGTTCCCAAATCCTGAGATAAGGATTCCAGGTGACATCATGCAGTCTATGAGCGGGGACCTTCCATCTGTAACTGTTACAGACTCCTGAAGATCCTGCCTCTCTCTTCAGCCTAGACTAGAAGTCTAGAAATTCCTTACCACTTACTAATGTGTCATAGGTGGAATAGAATGTATCCACCCAATGATACATAGTGGGTTGAAAATGAGCCCTGGATGCCCTTGGGGGTCATTGGCTGACTGTTGCACTGTAGTGGCTAAATAGAACACATACCCAAAGGCAGACTCTCTGATAGAAATGTACCAGCCACCAGAAAGCCACGTACAGCAGGGCTTGCACCTGCTTGAAGCTAGAAAGTCTGAGAATGTGAAACTCATGTCTGTGACCATCAGACTTCTGGAAGGCCCCTGAGTTCCCTCCTACAGACTGCAGAAAGACCCAATCACATGCTGACAGAATTTACTGCCTCCTTCGTGGTTCTATATTATGTAGTCAAAGCTAATATACTCCGTGTCTTTGTCATGCTTGGCCTCAAATTCCCAAGTGTTCTTTTTCCCCCTTCCACAGAAATGAAGATGGGCTTAAAACAAAGCGGATCTCCCTTTTCACCACCAGAGGGCGCCAGCGTTCTGGAACTGAGACAGGTGTGTACTGGGCTGGGGAGACAGCTAGATCCTGAAGATGAGGGGAGGTGGGTAGTCTTGTATCCTAGTCATATGTTGGGGCTTTCCATTTCCTTTCCTGGTTGGAATGTCAGAGATGTTTGTGGTCAGCTGAAAGGTCTGTCAGTGTAAATGGTGACTGTTAACCTAGTGTGTGCGCGAGTGCGTGTGCGTGTGCGTGTGTGTGTGTGTGTGTGTGTGTGTGTGTGTGTGTGTGTGCCTGTGGCCCTAACTCCCCAATTGGAGCCCAGCAATGCTAATAGCTATCTGTCACATACAAAGAACTGTCCTGAACTGTATACACAAGAGGCTCAGTCCTCACGGAAAGTAGGAATGTCACCTATGTTGCACATGAGGACCTCACTCATCCTAGACCAGTGGCTCGCAGAATAGATAGTTCCTCACGGGCTGGAAGCCATTTCAGGCTGCGTCCGTGGCTGGGTTTGGGAGAACCTGAACTTGGTAGTGATCGTCCTCTCAGTCCACCCACACTTGGTGGAGAGTCTCCCCTATTGGGGTTCTTCCATTAGGAAGAGCCTACCTTCATGAACTCCTGTAAACCTAACTGCTTCTTCCCAAACATCCTGTCTAGACTGAGGGCCAGGTCTTCTGCGTCAACTTAATGTTCCTGACCTAGTGTTCCTGAAGTCATGTGACAGAGCCAGGCTTCCACACAGACTGTGGGAGTCCACCTCCAGGGCAAGACCAGTGCTATCCAGTCCTTTCTGCTGTGCTGACGTCCTCTGATAGCCGTCAGAGGTCACAGCCACACTGGCCACAGGCTGAAGTTGCAGAGGGGATCTTCCCAGGGCTCCGGGAGCGGAGCTTTCCCTAGAATTTGTGTTCTTTTCTCTCACAAGGCAGTGCTGGGTGAGGAATTCCTCAGGAAAGACATTTTGTTCTTCAGGGAAACTCTGCCCTGTGGTAAACAATCAGGCCTCCCCTGTGCAAGCAGATGCCTATGTGCATGTGTGCATGCATGTGTGTGCATGCATGTGTGTGCATGCATGTGTGTGCATGCATATGTGCACATGCATGCATGTGTGTGTCTATGTGTATTTGTATGTCTCTGTGTGTGTGTGTGTCTGTGTGTGTGTGTGTGTGTGTGTGTGTGTGTGTGTGTGTGTGTTGACAGGGTCTCTCACTGGCCCGGAACTTGGCGAGTCGGCTAGGCTGGCTAGCCATCATGCCCAGGAGTCCATCTGTCTCTGCTTCCCTAGCACCAGATGACAGGTGTGTCCCACAAATCCACCTTCACCCCTTACCATCCCCAAAGGGTGGGGCATCTGGGACTCGAACTCAGGTCCTGGCAAGGCAGGACTTTATAGACTAAGTCATCTCCTTTATTTTATTTTACTTGCAGCTGTCAAATAATGACTGTATGCGTTAACAGGACACAATGTACCAAGTGCAAAACTCGGAGCAGAGACATTTGGGGCCTCCATCACCTCAAACTGGAGGGTGATTGTGTTAAAAACAGAGAAAATCCCCTCTGCTAAGAAACGGACAAGTAGTTCCCAAATGCAGTTACTCTGCTGTGCTGTAGAACGAGGGAGCTTTTTCATCCTAGCTATCCAGCAGCATCCCTGCACCCACCATCCACTCCCTCTTCCTCCCTCACCCCTGCATCCACCATCCACTCCCTCTTCCTCCCTCTCCCCTGCACCCACCATCCACTCCCTCTTCCTCCCTCACCCCTGCACCCACCATCCACTCCCTCTTCCTCCCTCACCCCTGCATCCACCATCCACTCCCTCTTCCTCCCTCTCCCCTGTACCCACCATCCACTCCCTCTTCCTCCCTCACCCCTGCACCCACCATCCACTCCCTCTTCCTCCCTCTCCCCTGCACCCACCATCCACTCCCTCTTCCTCCCTCACCCCTGCACCCACCATCCACCCCCTCTTCCTCCCTCACCCCTGCACCCACCATCCACTCCCTCTTCCTCCCTCTCCCCTGCACCCACTATCCACCCCCTCTTCCTCCCTCTCCCTTGCACCCACTATCCACCCCCTCTTCCTCCCTCTCCCCTGCACCCACTATCCACCCCCTCTTCCTCCCTCTCCCCTGCACCCACCATCCACTCCCTCTTCCTCCCTCTCCCCTGCACCCACCATCCACCCCCTCTTCCTCCCTCTCCCCTGCACCCACTATCCACCCCCTCTTCCTCCCTCTCCCCTGCACCCACCATCCTCCCCCTCTTCCTCCCTCTCCCCTGCACCCACTATCCACCCCCTCTTCCTCCCTCTCCCCTGCACCCACTATCCACCCCCTCTTCCTCCCTCTCCCCTGCACCCACTATCCACCCTCTCTTCCTCCCTCTCCCCTGCACCCACTATCCTCCCTCTCTTCCTCCCTCTCCCCTGCACCCACCATCCTCCCTCTCTTCCTCCCTCTCCCCTGTACCCACTATCCACCCTCTCTTCCTCCCTCTCCCCTGCACCCACATCCTCCCTCTCTTCCTCCCTCACCCCTGCATCCACTATCCTCCCTCTCTTCCCCATCATCCCTGCACCTTCTCTGGGCTGTGCTAACTGCTGTTCTAGTCTCCACCTCTGTAAGATCAACTTTTGATCAAATATGAGACTCTAAAACCAGCTACACCTTCAGAATGTCCACCGGGACAAGAGCATAAAACAAGAGCGAATATGTAGGTCGTTTTCAACAGACTGCAACTGTCTTCTCTGGCTTGAAGCAGTGAATGTGAGCAGAGCCGGTGCTGAGAGGTGAGGCTGAGAAATGCCACAGAGGCCAAGAGGAGTTTGCAAGAGGTCAACGCTATAGGCCGTACCCACACTGCACTTTGTGGGCTGCTGTGTGTGTGCATGCATGTGTATATATGTATGTATACACACAGTGAACTTCTAGATCAGTCATATGTGTGTATGTAGGTTTAATATGAACAAGAAATATTGGTGGAAGAAAATTCAAAAGTAGATATGAGTAAATGCAGTCTACCCCGCTGTATCTGTGCAATCCACATCTGTGAGATCAAATAACTGCTGACAGAAATGTCACATCAGCACCAAACCTGCACGTTCTTCTCTGTTCCCTAAACGGCACAGCATAACAGCTACTCCTGCAACATCCACAGTGTCAGACAACACAAGGCATCTAGAAACAATCTGAAGGCTAAGCAGGACGTGCACAGGTTCTTACAAAGATAGAGAGAGAGATACACAGATAGATAGATAAATAGATAGATACATAGATAGATAGATAGATAGATAGATAGATACATACATACATAGATACATAGATACATAGATACATAGATACATACATAGATAGATACATAGATAGATAGATAGATAGATAGATAGATAGATAGATAGACATACAGATAGACAGATAGACACACACACATACATACATACATACATACATACATACATACATACATACATATATACAAACATACATACATAGGTAGGTAGTTAGATACATAGATAGATAGATAGATAAATGACATGTGGATTCTGATGGATTTTGTAGCAGGGGCATTCTGGAACTAGCCCCTCAAAGTTCCTGAGAGATAACTTTGTACAAATTTTATATATGCCAAACATATGGTATTATAATTTAGTAAAGAAGACTGTTTCCAGGTTTTAGCAAACAGTGTTGGTGTAACCAGCTATGAGGGAACACAGTGCTGGTGACCCTTCCTTATGTAGGTGACAGCAATGCCTTCATGGGCAGCAGGCTCACATTTAAAAAAATAACACTTTAGAGGACATGGGCGTAGTCTAGGGCTGGGCAAAACCTTTAAAAGCTTGCTGGGAAATATTTTTCATTTTATTTTATTTGTATACATGCTCTCACACTTTAGCTTAGGCTAGCCTGGAAATTTGCTCTGGAGCCTCAGTGGCAACTGTCCTGCCCCAGCCTCCCATGTGCTGAGCTCATAGGTGTGGGGCACCCTGTCCTCAAAAGTATTTTTTTAAGTCCTAAATATTGACTTTGCAAAAACTAGCAAATTTTATTATGCAAAAGACATTACAGACAAAGGCTTACTGCAAACATTATGAGAATTACTTCCCATAGAAATCACTGTGACACAGATTGGCACACAAGTCCCTAATATGCAAAGAATGCTTGTAATGTATTCATATGTATCTGTGAACATGACAACCCCATAAGAAAAATGGCAACAAATAATAAAGTTTGGACAAACAGAGTCAAACAACCAGGAGACAGACACAAAGATATATTGCAATGCTAATAGGAAAGTGCAGTTTATGAATTTTCATAATAGGGCCTTTTGTTTTGTTTTTTTCTGGATACAAATATAGGACCCAAGGCCTCAGGCATGCTGGGCAAGGAGACAGCCACTAAGCCATCCTTCAGCGCAGCTGGTCCTTTATAAATGGAGGCCCCTCTGCCTTGGCAAGCTGAGTGCAGATGTAGGGATCTCACTTGGAAACAAAGAGAGGCAAACACCATCTTCTCCCCAGTGCCCAATAGGACAGTGGACAGGAGCATGGGCTGGGAACAATCTCGGTCACTCAAGCCACTTGCTGGTGGCCAACTTTGGGTGCCCTGCCTTCCACTCAAACATGTGGGATGCTTTTGGGCACCAAGGCAATGGCACTAGAAGGTAGGTGCATCGTTTGGCGGGGTCAGCGGCAGCCAGTGGCCATTGCTGCATAGGAAGGTCAAACAACATAGCGAGAAACCCATCGGAGTGAGCTGGCAGCCAGCTGAGGAGGGCACAGTGTGAAAGGCTCCCTGGCAGAGAGAAGCACAGCATTGGTAGATGACAAAGACCTCCTGAGTTTTCGTTTGCGTCTGGAATGTTGAGGGCCACCCCTGAGTGAAATGAAGGTACAGATGGGCTTGCCAACCCGCTCCCACAGCGGCGTCCTTCTCCCAGGGCGGCTGACCCGGGGGGTAAAGAGTTATCTATAAAGGACGACTTGTTTGCAGATGGACAGTTAAATTCCAGGGTGGTTTATGTACGTTCAGTCAGTCATGTTTGTTCAGTTGCCTTGTCCAAAAATAATTTGGATGATCATTTTTACGGTAAAATTCAGACGAGTGGAGTCATAAATAACTTATGAATAAATAACAGTTCATAAATACCTCGAGCTGTCTTCTCTCCAACCCAGTTTCCACCGTTTTCAGCAGTTGGCTGGGGTGTGACAGGTGTTGCCTCCGTTCTGAGTTTATTCCCCTCATCCGTCACTTAAGGAGCCTTCATAAACACCAAGGTGAAACTTCTGACTTGGCGGGCTCCGTGGCCAGCTGCTCAGTGTTCCCTCGCTGGGCGAGAAAGCACACCTTCTCCCATCAGCTGCCCTCCCAGGGAAAATGTGAAGTGGTTTCATTGAAAGGGGAAAGAAAGCACTTTTGAACATCTTTCTACAGGACACTGTCTAGGATAAAGTCGCTTTGGCAAGCCTGCCGCTACTTTATTTCCACAGCTGCTGGGAATCCTACTAACAGGACAGCGAGATGGGTGGGGTTTCCTAAGTGCACATCTTAGTAGTGTGGCATCATCTCTCCTAAAACGGTTCTCTGAGGCCAGGTTACCCCATGACCATCAGTACGGCTGCTCTGTGGGTGGAGAGATGCTAGTGCTGAGGGAGGGAGGAAGGGAGGGAAGGAGGGAGGGAGGGAGGGAGGGAGGGAGGGAGGGAGGGAGGGAGGGAGAGAGGGAGGGAGGGAGGTGTATCTAGGTAACCCAACATGATTTCATCCCCTAAAAGAATGTTGCCTTCTCTATCCGCTACATGAAACAATGTTGTCTTCTCTATCCGCTACATAAAACAATGTTGCCTTCTCTACCCGCTACATCTTCCATGGCTGGCAGAGCATCCAAGCAGGGGACTTTGAGGGGACTTGGATTCCCTGATTCCCAGTGAGATGAGATATCCTGTCCATTCTCCTTGCTTGTCTGAGGAGGGGGTGAAGAGAGGATAAAGGTTGCTCAGAGATCCTGCTGTAGCCTAAACCGCTGAATCTCATTCACCCGCCTTTCCGAGCCCTGCATCACATTCTCTCTCTGCACAAAGGCTTGGTGCTGGGGCAACAGCGAGTGTGACGTGATCTTAATGGTAATCTCATAATT
This sequence comes from Apodemus sylvaticus, assembly GCF_947179515.1. Classification (NCBI taxonomy): domain Eukaryota; kingdom Metazoa; phylum Chordata; class Mammalia; order Rodentia; family Muridae; genus Apodemus; species Apodemus sylvaticus. The sequence goes on from NC_067472.1 coordinate 142,370,183, forward strand.
AGCCTCATGAATGAACTTGCTTGAATACTAAACAGTTGGCTGGTCTCTCAAGGAGTAACATCTTAAGCAACGTTAAAAAACAAAAAGCAAACAAACAAATAACCTTGACTGCTAATATTTTCTTTGCTGGTTACCTTGCTAATTAAGTACATGGTACGGCTGTATATTTTAAAGCAAAATGAGTTGTTGGCCTTCTAGTAAGTTCTTTCTCTAGATGTAACTAAGAGTTTATGTAACATATGTATGTATGTATGTGCATGTGTGCCTTACGTGCATGCATGCATATAACATTCATGTGCTGGGGTAATATGTGTGTGCATATCTGCAGACCTTTTCTGTCACACCATTGGGACATGGTTTTTTAGGGACATGGTTCTACAGCTTGCTTTTCCAATTTCTCAGAAACCATCATGTTACACACATACATTTGACCTTCACTGTACTTTGTAAACATTGCATATTTTTCCAGTGTTTAGCAAATCCCCTGTAGACATGTAGCAATGAAGCATGTGTCACTCTGGCGCATCTGTGTTATTGCAAGCAGTTTGTCACAGAGTGTCGCCGTCTTTACATCTTTGTCACATGTACATACAAAGGAGTCTGGAGATGAGCACCGTAGGTCTCCCAACGCACTCCCCAGACAATGCAGCCATTTGTATAGCCCCTCCCCACTGCAGTCGCCTGGACCCCCTGAAGCATGGTCTCTCTTGCCTTTTCTTGGCAGCCTCCATGCTGGAATTCCCAGCTTTCCTTAGTGAGTCTTTGGAGGTCCTTTGTCTGAACGACAACCATCTTGACGCGGTTCCTCCATCAGTCTGCCTGCTGAAGAACCTCTCAGAGCTCTACTTGGGCAAGTAAGCTGGTGTGGAGGGCAGGGGCAGGCCTGTGAGGCAGAAGTCTTCCCTTTCGTCGAGATGCAGAAGGTTCATCCGAGAAGCAATAGCAGGGATTCTAGACTGGGTGTGGAAGGTGGGGGGAGGATGATGGATTCCCATCGTTTGCGCTTGGCTCGGGGGACAGGAGGATGACAGCTCCATCCCTGACCCCTTCGTGGACTGAACTTGATGGTGTGCCAGGTTCTTCCTGTCAGGACCTTAGGCAGCATGCAGAACTTGAGTGCCGCAGACTGTGTTGCCTTAGGGTTGAAAATGTAGAATCTAGCAAGAGGAGATAGTGGCCATCTTAATAGTGAAAGAGAAGGTGTAGGTGTTGGATGGGGACCCAGTCTGAAGCTGTGGGGACCAATAGATGACAACACTAATGTTTTCACTCCTGATGATACAGGGGTGTGGTGGGTTTAGTGTTTAAATGGAATATTGAAGTTAAGGCCTAAGGCGTGTGTGGCCCGGGTGCCACATTCAGGGAAGGCTTAGGAGAGCTGTAGGCCTGTCTTGCTGTGTGTGTGTCTCATGCCAACTTGTTCACTTCAGTAACCCCGGCCTCCGAGAGCTCCCTCCGGAGCTAGGCCAGCTGGGGAACCTCTGGCAACTGGACATTGAAGATCTGAACATTAGCAACGTGCCTGCGGAGGTCAGGAAAGAAGGTAGGGCCTCCTCAGCTCTGTTCCACTCGGTTCCTTAGAAGGATGACTTAGGTTCCCTTGGTCAACTTTAAGAATGGGGTTAGTGGGTGAATGAACCAAATTCCAGCCTCGACTTTTGGGGAGATGCTGTGAAACTGGCTGTGACACAGTGATAAGGTTCTGAATGGCTCGTTAGTTAGTAGTGTGTGCCAGCTGGGGTGGCAAGGCTCCGTCCTTCAGTCCTGACTTTCATACTTAAGTTCTGGGGTGGTTATTATCATCCCTTCCCTCTCTAAGATCCAAACGTGTTTCCTTGGAACATATAGAAATGGCCACTTTGGGATGAAGTTGGCCTCCTAAGATACGTGCGTACATTCCCTTTCTGTATCCTCTAGGGCACCCACTTTTTGTCTCCTCTGATTTCCCATAGGCCCAAAAGCCACGCTGTCTTTCCTGCGTGCTCAGCTGCGCAAAGCGGAGAGGTGTAAGCTGATGAAGATGATCCTCGTGGGCCCCCCACGCCAGGGCAAGTCCACACTCCTGGAGATCTTACAGACCGGGAAGGCCCCGCAGCTCGCACGCAGTGAAGCCGCCATCAGGACCACCAAGTGGGAGCTCCAGAGACCAGCAGGCTCTAAAGCCAAGGTGCAGAATGGTGGACATGCAGTCCCTGTGGGTGGGAAGGACCTCCCCCGGGGGCTGGTCTCTTCTCCTGGAGATCCTGGGCCTTCTGAGTCCAAGGCCCAAGATGTTCTGTGCTGCTCTGGACCAGCCATTGCCAAGGGCGACAAGTCTGTTCTTTCCATGACCTCGCTGTCTCTCTGTCATAACGAGTCAAGGCTCTTGACCCTGACTGTCTGTTGGATTCCCCTGCGGGGCTATAAATGAACATGTGCTCAGACTCGGATAGGCTAGGGTGGGGCTCCCCTGAGAATAAGAATGAAGTACCAAGGCAGACAGTGGGAGATGCCTCAGCATCTGAGCTCCCTTAAAAGGAGAACAAGAAGGCATCTCAGGAGCCCATGCCCCCTTCCTGATTCCTGCTTTCATTGAAGCTCTCCCAAAGTCCCATTAAATGTCCTGTTTAAAATGAATTTTCCCCCAATGTGTTCCTCATCCTTATTTCTGCTCAGGACCAAGCAGGTAGAAATAAACTTTTTTTTTTTTTTTTTTTTTTTTTTTTTTTACCTTTTGAAGCAGAGAAGAACCTGTGGGATCTCAGGCATGCCATTCATGTTAGCTACTGTCATGTTAGCTACTGTCATGTTAGCTACTGTCATGTCGCTTTGACCAAAATACAGACGATCTGTCAGGAATGACTTAGAGGAGAGCACACATATTTCGGCTCACGGTCGCAGAGGGTTCAGCCCGTGACTGCTTGACTCCTTGTGTTGAGCAGAACATCATGACAACAGTTGAAGTGTGTGATGAGGACAGCTGCTCACATCATGGGGGTCAGGGATCAGGCAGTGACTGGAAGTGGCCTGCATAATACAGTCCCAAGGACACGCCTTTAGCAACCTACCTCCTCTAGGTATGTCTTAGCTCCCTGTGTTCCTAGAACTTCCTGAGATCTCACTAGTGGGAGAGTTCTAGTGTTCAAGACAGAAACCTCCGGCAGGCATTTCACATTCAAACTATAGCAGCATTCCATCCAGAGAACACAGAGAGAGCGGCTCCGCCCTGTGAACCGGCCAATGCCATCCTTATCGTTGTTATATGTGCTTCTGCCTGCCTGTGGAACTCTGGGATCCAGGCTGGAGGGAGGTTTGCAATATAGAAAGCAGAGAAACCGTGTCCAGCTGGAGGAGAACTGTTTTCTTCTCCAAACCTAGTACAGTGAAAGCTACATTTGATTGCAGAGTTTGTCCCACAAAACCCTCTTCCAAATCAGACAAATCCAGTTTGAGGGATGGAACTTTGAGGCTAAAGGTATAAGCTAACATACTCAGAGTCGGTCCTCATAAAAATGGGGCTCTTGAGGCCAGGAGTACAGGTCAGTGGGACAGCCTATGCTTAGCATGTACAAGGCCCTGAGTTCAACCCCCAGCACCCAGGATAAAAATAAGAACAGGGTCCTTCCTGCTGGGTTCAGAACATGGAGATAATGAATACCAGGCCCACTCGGAGCAGACTGGGTGTGACTAGCTGACTCACGTCTGAAAGTTCTCTAGAATAACCCGAATCTTCCGCAAGTCCCCTTGGCTGGGCTGTTTTCACAGTGACTCAGTCACTTTTGTTCCCAGCTGTTCCTCAGTGACTGGGTACCCAGGCTTGAGGGGTGGACAGCGGCATGACCCCACCCCACCCCCTTCACTTTCAAGTTGCTGCTGCTCTTATGAACAACGAGGCCCCGCCCCCTCTGTGTGGCTGACCTTTAGCTGGCTGAGAACAGCTGTCTGCTTTCATCTTTCTACAAAACCAGGTCAGCATGCTGTCTACCGCTTGGAGGCCAAAATGCTGCCTCATGGAAATGACTCCTGACTGTGGCTAACTGCGACCTTGGTTTCTCGGCCAGCCCTGAGCTCATACAGTGATAGAGAAACCATATACACAGCCTTCCTGGCAGCCCAGTTCTGTTGTTGGATTCTCACGTCCAGGGGGTTTCCAATCCTCGTTGGTGGGCTCTAACCTTTGACCTACACAAGTTCAGGGACGCCACCCCCTTGCACAGAGGGTGGGAGCTGTGATGTCAAAGTGGGGGAGGGGCTCCTGTGACCAGTTGTCTTCCAGTTGTGGGGAGCCTAAGATAATCAACACAACAGGCTGCGATCTCCTCAGATCCCCCGTTCTGTTAGCTTCAGATAGAAGCCTCCAGACGTCTACCTTTGTGCCACTGGGCTGGTTTCCCAGGCCAGGATTGTTAATTCCTAAGACACACTGGAGTCTGTAATTTTTCCATGGCCATGACTTTCCAGAAGCGTTCCAAGTTGTACATTTTATTACTGTTTCCTTGCCCCCTTGGGTCACTCAAATGCCCCCTTTTGTGCCTTGTTGCTCAAGTAGGTTGAGTCCGTGGAGTTCAACGTCTGGGACATCGGGGGCCCTGCCAGCATGGCCACTGTCAATCAGTGCTTCTTCACAGACAAGGCGCTGTACGTGGTGGTCTGGAACCTGGCGCTGGGGGAGGAAGCCGTGGCCAGCCTCCAGTTCTGGCTGCTCAACATCGAGGTGAGGAGCTCCCCCCTCCGCCCTCCAGTGCTCAGGTCCCAGCACCCACGGTTCTGTGGTCTGAAGCGTTGTGTAGATTGTGATAAAGGGACCATGCAAGGAAAAGACTCCATTCTTCTTGAAGGGCTCCCCAGACGATCCAATGTCTTCCCACTGGGGGGAGCCTAAGATAACCTTGGTTCTTGGTTGATTTTTCACATCAAGAATCAGAGGCCTCCTGGGCCTGAGGGCCCAGTGTGCTTGTGATTTTCTTATTTACCTTAAGCCTAATAACTCTGTGTGTGCCAGGCAGGCAGCACGCCCTCTCAGGGTGAAGGTGCCATTGGCCCGACACAGGCCTCTCCCTCAGGTAGACAGAAGGACCAGGCGTCCCTCTCCATGAGCTAAACACAGCGCCATTGCGTGCAGCAGAGTAGTTCACGTCCCTCAGTTCATAACAGACCCATGATGTTAGAGTCCACAGGCTGATGGCCCAGCATGGACCACTAACATCCAAGGTTGGCATGCTTGCCCACTGAGGAAACTGTTTTCTACTCTTTATTCAGGGGGGGAAAGATACAAGGTTTAGCTGTGGGATTCTGTTTCAGGCCAAGGCACCAAACGCCGTTGTGCTGGTGGTTGGGACTCACCTGGACCTAATCGAAGCTAAGTTCCGCGTGGAGAGGATAGCAACACTGCGTGCCTACGTGCTGGCGCTCTGCCGCTCCCCATCGGGGTCCAGAGCTACAGGCTTCCCGGACATCACTTTCAAGCATTTGCAGTGAGTATTGCCTGCCTCTCTCGCTTGCCACTGCAAGATGGGATTGCTAAGATCCCATCCTGCCTGGGATCTGTCATGGGGGCGAGCCAGGCTTCTCTGGACAGAGGATGGCACCCTGCGCGGGGATGACTAGATGATGAGAGATGATTAGAGAGACAAGGTCCCCGGACTCTAGAACTGTCCTTCTTCCCCTCCTGGGCCCTCTCCTCCCATCAGGACCAAGAGCACACAGCTCCCGTGGCACAAAGACACATGAACTCGAGCACTGTCCACAGTCTTTCAGATCAAGGACCGACATCCCAGTCCTTGCTTTGGCTCTAACTAGATCAGAGAGCAGCTGCAGAGCGTGAAGCAGGGTGTGCTGGTGCTGAGGAGACTAGCCACGCTGGGTGTGTCACTCAGTTAACCTCTTGTCAGCAGCCACTACCTTGCCAGGACTGTGATGCTCAGGCCTTGAATCTGAGGCTCAGTAACGGAAGTGAGAATCCCCGAACAGACTAAATGTGTGTTGGCTGCAGCTACTCTAGGATTCCCTCACTCTGGCTGTGATGGTACACAGGTCATGATGGCCTGTTATCTTGACTCAGAATGCAGCACCAGGATTTGGGCGGACTCCTATGTAACCCCCAGGAAAGATTTGGGAGGGTCTTTAATAGCAGGAGTGCTGGCTGGTTCATAGTCACAGCCTCAACATGCATATCTCTTTCCAAGCTGGCACCCTTGGGAGGCCCAGGACCTCTGGGCTTTACTCTTCCCCTGTGAACTCAGCGTATTGGGAAGACAGACCCAAGCAGTGTGTTATAGGCCATCCAGCATGGGGGGTCAGGGAGGGGGCTGTGCACAGAGAAAGGCCTCCAAAGCCTTCCTGTTCCCTTTTTCAATGACTTCTCGAGGTTTGTTGCCATTTGGGACAAATCTCCAGGGAAACAGAGATGCTATGTGCCCCAAAGCAAAGAGGCAGTATGTTGATTGAGCTCCAGTGTTTGTGTACACACACAGTGAGATCTCCTGCAAGAATCTGGAAGGGCAGGAGGGGCTGCGGCAACTGATCTTCCACGTCACGTGCAACATGAAGGATGTGGGCAGCACTATCGGCTGTCAAAAACTCGCCGGCAGGCTGGTGAGTGTCCCCGCATCCCCTCAGGCCAGAGGCTCCTTCCTTCCACTATTGGGAGTCACGCTTCCATCCCCTTTGCTACAAGGCAGGTGGCTGGGTTTAAGGTCAGTAGTTCCAGGTGAGGGCGGGGAAGAATCATTGGCTATCACAATAGTCCTGGCCTCACTAGATCAGACATTACCCTGTGTGCTTGTCTCCAGCCGAGGTGGAGCAAAGCCATGCTCACAGACGTGTTCACAGTTCTAATGCTGTAAAGACATGTCCTCTGGTCCTAGGACTATATAGCGGGACAATGGCGGGGAGTGTTGGTGCGGGCAGCACTCCTGGCCCCTGAGAGGCCATCTTTGCCCCACCCCTGCACCCAGATCCCCAGGAGCTACATAAGCCTACAGGAAGCTGTGCTGGCTGAGCAGCAGCGCCGCCGTCTGGGTGACCAAGTCCAGTATCTGACGGACAGGCAGCTGGAGCAGCTGGTGGAGCAGACGCCTGGCAACGACATCAAAGACTATGAGGACCTGCAGTCTGGTAGGCGGGGAGTGGGTACCCAGGGAACATTGGTACAGGGGAGGACCGGAAGGCTGGCAGAAGGTGGGGAGAGACACCTGTGAGGCACTCGCAGCACAGCAGGCTAGCAGGTCTACATGACAGCACTCAACACCTCCTGGTGTCTGCCTGATTATGTGCTGCCGCCCTTCCCCCACCCCCGCCGTCCCTCCGCCTGCCCTTTTGCCTTAGACAGGGAACATGGCAGCTGCTGTGCAGAGGATGCACACAGTCACATATCGAACTGGTCACCACCCTCCAGGACCTTGGTCCAGGAAGATAACTAGGCTAAACAATTACAGTTCTTAATGTTCATGGTAGTTAGCATCTAAACTGTCACCATGGCTACTTCATTGGCGGATACAGGCCAGTGCTCCTGGAGGAAGATAAGGTTAGGTTCTTGCCTGCTTCTGGTTACGCTGGCATCAATGGAGCAGTCAATAACCTTGTTTCACATATGCCTCTGTTCTGGTTTCCTTTCATTTGTTGTGATACAATACCCTGACCACAGCAACGTAGAGGAGGAGAGAGTTTACTTGGCTTACAATTCCAGGTTCCAGTCAAAGCAGAAATCCTGGAAGCTCAATACATCACATCCATAGTCAAGAGGAAAGAGAAACAAATGGATTCCTGCTGGCTGATTGCTGTTTCTTGCTAACTTTCTTCTTTTTTATACAAGTTAGGATTCCCTGTCTAGGGAATGGTGCCGCCCACTAAGGGCTAGGTCAATTAATAATCAAGGCAGTCTCCCACAGACACACCCACAGACCAAATGGAGCTAGATCATTCCTCGATTGCAACTCTTCTAAATGATTCAGGATTGTATCAAGTTAACAAGAACTAGCCAACACATAGACCTTATTTAACTATTTAACAGATATTGCTGAATTATTAGCTCATATATTAGCCTTAATATAGTTTCTGCCTCAGCACTATTTATCTAATGCAGCATTTTTGCTATAAATCACAGTCCTGTACATAGGAACAGTAGACAACCTTTTAGCCCTGTTTTGTAGGGTCATTTTAGCTGGCAGAATTACCCCAGATAACATGGCAATCAATAGACCATAGAAGGGACACTCCCGGGATGAGAGCTCCATCAGGAACATGCACAGGAACATTCTTTCACGCAGCTCACAAACACCTGCACAGAACTGTGAAAGCATCTCAGGGGTTGCAGTAGGAAGATCATGAGTAAATTTCATCAAGTGCCAAAGTTTCCAGATACTCAGTCTGAGAACAAAGATCACTTGTAGTTGCTTGGCCATCAACTCAGGATATTGGCGAGAGTCACCGCATGTCACCAGGTTCCAGCTGCCCACCCTGTCTGATGGGCCTGGCATGCCAGAAGTCTTGGTTTCTTCCTGAGTCCCCCTTGGTCCCTATGTGGTTCTGACACAGCTTCCTCCCTCCCTCGCTGCAGCCATCAGCTTCCTCATAGAAACTGGAACCCTGCTGCACTTTCCAGACACAAGCCATGGCCTAAGGAACCTCTACTTCCTGGATCCCATCTGGCTCTCTGAATGCCTACAGAGGATCTTTAACATCAAGGGCTCACGGTCAGTGGCGAAGAATGGGGTGATCCGAGCGGAGGACCTCAGGATGCTGCTGGTGGGGACAGGCTTCACACAGCAGACTGAGGAGCAGTATTTCCAGTTCCTTGCCAAGTTCGAGATTGCCCTCCCTGTTGCCAATGACAGGTAAGCCCACAGCCTATGCTGAAGGAAGGAATGGGGTCTGGGGATACCAGTGGCCTCACTAAGATTTCCAGGGCTACTACCACCAAGATAACTAACTAGCTCCTGGGAATGTCCAGGTGCCCAATGTAGGACAACTGGGCATGACACTTCCTGAGGACCCTGCTATACCACTCCTGGGCATATACCCAGAGGATTCTTCAGCATGCAATAAGGACACATGCTCCACTATGTTCATAGCAGCCCTATTTATAATAGCCAGAAGCTGGAAAGAACCCAGGTGTCCCTCAACGGAGGAATGGATACAAAAAATGTGGTATATTTACACAATGGAGTACTATTCAGCCATCAGAAAAAATGAATTCATGAAATTCTTAGACAAATGGATGGAACTGGAGAACATCATACTAAGTGAGGTAACACAGTCTCAAAAGATCAATCATGGTATGCACTCACTGATAAGTGATATTAGCCTAGAAACTTTGAATACCCAAGACATAATCCACATATTAAATGAGGTCCAAAAAGAATGGAGGAGTGGCCACTGGTTCTGGAAAGACTCAGTGCAACAGTATAGGGGAATACCAGAACAGGGAAGTGGGAAGGGGTAGATGGAAGAACAGGGGGAGGGAAGGGGGCTTATGGGACTTGTGGGGAGTGGGGACCCAGAAAAGGGGAAATCATTTGAAATGTAAATAAAAAATATATCAATAAAGAAAAAATTTAAATAAAGCAAATCAGCTCACCATAAATATTTACAAACACCTAATTATTTTGAATGTTTTATTGGGATATTTTTCCAAATATTGAAAATATATTTTAATCATTTTCAAGATAAAAAAAAAGAGTTGCCTTGATGCCAGGCAGTGGTGGTGCATACCTTTAATCCCAGCACTTGGGAGGCAGAGGCAGGCAGATTTCTGAGTTTGAGGCCAGCCTGGTCTACAAAGTGAGTTCCAGGACAGCCAGGGCTATACAGAGAAACCCTGCCTCGAAAAAACAAAACAAACAACAAACAACAAGTTTCCTTGGTCATGGTGTCTATTCACAGCAATGGAAACCCTAACTAAGACAGGTAATATTTTCTTTCTTAAAGCCCATTTCATCTGATTTTAAAATAACCACACACCAACTTTTGAAGGCCTCTTAGCTTTTAATTCCAACTGTGCCCCCTTCCCTGAATTCTTTTATTATCAATTTATTTGGGTATTTCTATTACAACAAATATCTAGTGTGAATTATCTAATCCAATGATCTCTGGCTTAAGTAGGAATACCTAGTTCATTTACATTTAGTGTGATTAGTTTTATAGTTGGGTTCAAGTCTAGTAGCTTCTCATTTGTTTTATATTTATAGCATTCAGTCTGTTCCTTTGTTTGTTTTGCTCTACCTTCTTCTGGGTTAATCATGTTTTCCGTCTTTCTATTCATCCTATCTCTTCTAGATGCCATCTTCTGTGGTTCCACTAGTGTTAGAAAACCCATCCTTAGACATATCTTCTCACATGCCTCTTCCCAACATCACCCACATTCCTCCATGTCAGCACTGGTCTTCCTGGACATCACAACTGCCAGTGCTCCCCAAACCCTGAAGTGGGACCCCTGAGAAGGCTGAGGAGGGTACACGGGGACCAGAGATCCGGTGGCTACCCAGTCTCCAGAAGATGTCCTGGCTCATGTCATTCACTTCCTGGGTTTGATGCCGATATGGCCACAAAGCAGCAGCTAGGGTTCAAACTCCATAGTTCTTTGTGATCTATCTGCCATAGCACACTGTTCTTCTCTACCCAACTCCAGAGCCCTGCAATACCACCAGAGACTTCTGGGAAACGGGGCTGCTCCCTGGGAAGCCATTCTAGAGATTCCATTGGTGTAATCTGGGCATTCATAGAGACATCCCTGCTTTACACTTGGCTGAGCGGGTTTAGGCAAGTGGGTCTCAAGACCTTCTTGCCCCTTTGGATGGGGTCATGAGCTGAGTCCTAAAGAGAGAAACTTCAGAAAGGAATTCAAGGTCTGGGAGACAATATCACGGCATACTTTTTGTCCAGTAGCTCGTAGAATATTTTTGTTCCTTCTTCAGCGTTCTCTGAGCCTTAGGTACAGGAGGTGTGTTGTAGATGGGTCATTTGCAGTTGGGCAGCCTGCAATCCGTTGCCTCTGCATTTTGACCAGTTATGATGGTAGCCTCTGTCGACTGCAAAAGAATCTTCCCTGATGAGGGGTGAGAGCTACACTGATCTGTGATATAAGGATAAGTTTTAGAATGCAGTTAGGACATTCTCTGTGGGCCCTATACACATGGCATACAGAGATACATGCAGACGAAACATCTATGAATAATAATAATAATAACAATAATTATTAATGATAATTTTTAAAGAGGAAAGACTCCAGCTGCTGCATCTCCAGGATACCCTGTTCCTGCCCCCTCAGATCACAGCTTAAGGCACTTAGTGGATGTCACTTTCCAGATGCATTTGTAAGGAGAGACTTCCCAGCTCTTTTAAATGACAATGGACAAGCACACCTACCTAGGTCATGCATCACAGTGATGCAATGTTTTAACGATGACCATGTGTGCTTGCTTTCCCATAAAACATCTGTTCTGTACGAAGTCCCCGTGTTCTAAGTTTTAAGGCAGTTGAGTTGTTTTAATTAGCTAAGAACAATAAACAGCTTCGAAGACCAACAACAGTTATCCTGACCCCAGTATCTGTGCTGTCCTCAGAGCTGTGCAGCTGTATTTGTTTTTCCTCCACCAGCCAAAGTCGATGTTAAGTGATTTCACAACCACAGCCCGGTTTTCTGAGAAGCAACTTCGATTTGCTGCATCTGGCATTTTTATGCCTTTACATCTTCCCTCCACATCGGTCTGGTGTCTTGAACTCTATGGGGAGGGCCTCTGGCAAGCTGAGCCTTGTCAGCCGATACCTTCCCACAGTCTGCAGGGACCAGGGTCCTGTAGCAGATCTCAGGCCACGATGATCAACCTCTCCCCTTGTGTGTTTCAGCTACCTCCTCCCACACCTCCTTCCATCCAAACCTGGGCTGGACACCCACAGCATGCGGCACCCAATGGCTAACACCATCCAGCGAGTGTTTAAGATGAGCTTCGTACCTGTTGGCTTCTGGCAAAGGTTCATAGCACGGATGCTGATGAGCTTGGCTGAAATGGACCTGCAGGTAGCAGGGTTTCCGAAAGGGGAAGGCATGGGGGTGGAAGGGCTTCTTTAAGCACACTGTTGGGGGGAAGACTACATCCTCTGTGCTATGAAGGTTGCTCTCCTGAAGAGATGTAACTGATATAGGGCCAGGAAGCAAACTAGTGTCAATCCATTGTCCTTGCTGGGAATGCCAAATTTTCACCCATATTGCTTAGACTACTCTCTCCTCCAGTTATGGTCCCAAATGTTAGCCATTTCCAAGTCACTGTGGAACTTGTGCTAGCAGAAGCAGGCTCCCCCACGAAGCCAACATGGTTTTGGTGCTGTCGTTATGAGCTGGGCCAAGAACTAGCATTTCAAATCATGTCCCAGCACTGTGACTTCACACAGTCTTGCTACCCTGGATATACGCTTTGTCTCACCTGAGAGGAATCCATGACTGGCACAGCCCTTCCCAGATCACCCAGATTTAAAAGCTTGGTTGTAAGCACCCACACAGAAGTATTGTTGTAAGGACAACTTACAGGAGATGGTTCTCTCTGCTCATCTTGTAGGCCCCAGGGATCGAGCTCAGGTCGTCAGGCTTAGCAGTGAGCATTTGAACTAAGAATCTAAGGACTGGAGGTAGATACACATGCCCAGTCTGCACCATTCAGGCTTTGCAAAGCTCTCTGGTGATACCACTTTGCAGCCAAGCTTGGAACCACTGCTGGAAAAAGAAATTCCCTTGCTTTGGTTACAGTGAAGAGCCAACCCAAGGCTCGTGTTCTGCAGGTCCAGCCAGAGTTACAGAAAGGGGGCCAAACTGTCAGTCAACAGTAATTTCATGCAAGACAGTCACACAGAAGTAGTGTTTGCCTAGAGCAGTAGTTCTCAAAGTGGGGTTCACAGACCAGCAAAATTGACCTTCCCGGAGATCCTGTGAGAGATACTCACGGTCAAGCCCCAACTGCAGATTTACCGTCTCAGAAACTTCAGGATGGAGTCCTGCTCTGTTGGTGACAGCACCTCCAGGGACTTGTGCCACATGCTACAGTTTGTGAGTCCCTGGCACGCGCTCCAGCTGTTGAAGTGTTGAGCCTTTTTGACATTGATCTCTGCTTGAGTTTGCTTTTGCTACCCTCTAATTAGGACACCATTATTGAATTATAACTTCTTGGCTCAGTGAAGATGGTCTTTGATCGTCCCATTTTATGGGAAGGAAAATAAACATAAGAGGCTGAAAATCAATCCAAACCATTGAAGCCAGTGTTGAGATAGTGGCGAGCTTGGGGGCAGTTGTCTCTTTAGGATGTCAAAATGGTTCACTAACAGTGTGTGCTGGCGCTGCCTCTCCTAAGGTTCCCTCTGTCCTCTGCCCTCCATTTGAACCGTGTCCTGCTGTGTTCTAAGTGGGAGGTCACTATGCCCCCACACACACATTGTGGGAGGCTGAGCTGGGGGGGAGGCGGGAAGGGGGAGGCTCGGTGGGAGCACCACCAAGCATGTCTGGCTGAGAAATCAATGCAGAATGAAATCCTGTTAAAATTCAGATGGAAGAGAGGGGAGCTGAGTCCAGCCTCAGATTCATCAAAGACATGCAGATAGCGTCTCTATTTGTTGATCTGTCACACCAACAAAGAGCCCAGTGAGACGCCCAGCCCTGGTGGGCAGTGCATGTGATAATAGTCTCTTCCTTTTCAAACTTCCCTATGCATCCAGAGCCTTAAAACCGCCAGACCCTAGACAGGACATCCCACTGCTGAATCTGCACTGGAACCAGAGAAATCTTCATGTGTTTCTCATGTTCTCATGTGGCAATGTATTTTGAAGAGACCGGAAAGGTCAACCTAGTAGAAAGGAAAGGTTCAAGAAATCACTATCCTTAGGGAAATGAATTTTAAGTGAGTTTTAATGGCATGGGAACCATGATGTTTTCCAAGTAGACCTTGTTGTCTGCTATAGCCTGGGCCATAGTTGGCAAGGATGTACCACTGAGCTATGTCCCCAAGCCAAAGAAAGCGTGCAGAATGAGATGCACAATCCGAATCATTGCATTGTTACACATATGTGTGTAATGAGAACACTTCCAGACTCATACCAACTCGTGCCTTCCTGCTGGGTGTTAAATTGTTGCTTGCTTATTTTCTCTGCTATATTTGCCTGTCCCATCCACATTAGCTAATGTACGTTCACTTGTGAAGTCAGGGAGGAAAGTCTTCAGAGAGAACAGCCTATTTGTAATCACTAGGAAACTCTGTTCCCAGGGTACCCGGGAGACCCTTCCACACCATGTGACCCTTGACTTGGCAGCCGGGGAAGAGCAGCGGGCGTGGGAGGCACGGGAGGGAAAGATGCAGCGATTTATCAAGATGGGGCCAGGCCGGGCTGCTCAGGGTTCCTCACAAGGCCAGCGAGGAGCCCAGAATTCTTAAACAGGGTCCTTTCTCTCCGTCTTTCAGCTTTTTGAAAACAAGAAGAATACGAAAAGCAGGAACCGGAAAGTCACCATTTACAGTTTTACAGGGAACCAGAGAAACCGCTGCAGCACATTCAGAGTCCGAAGAAATCAGACCATCTACTGGCAGGAAGGACTGCTGGTCACCTTTGACGGGGGCTACCTCAGGTGGGGACATTGTCAAGCCCCTGCTGGGTCAGCAGGTGCCCAAGCAGCGGTCCGGTGAGAGCCCTGACTTAGTGTCCTTCCCACTTGGAGTCTAGAGTTCTGCGCCCAAGGAAGGCTCATCATGGTAGCTTGCTAGAAATAGAGACCCTTCCTGTGACTGCCCCGCTGGCCCCGTCTCCCCCGCTCCCCCAGCTCCTTCTTTAGGACAGACTGAGGGATGCCATCGCTCAGGATTTAAGTTCACTCCAGTTGGGAGAGTGAGGTAAGGACAAGTTAGATCATACAAACTTTTATATAAACAGGAGAGTCACCTCAATATCCCGCAGGGCACACTGACCCTTAGGGTCCCTGGGGATGAAGTCCATCCTTGGAAGAAGGGAAATCACCCCCAAGTTCTTGACGCTGGACTCCTTTTCATATCTGGGTTACAGTGTGGAATCTTCAGACGTGAACTGGAAAAAGAAAAAAAGCGGAGGAATTAAAATCATCTGCCAGTCAGAAATGAGGGACTTCTCAGCAATGGCTTTTATCACAGACCATGTCAACTCCCTGATCGACCAGTGGTTCCCTGGTAAGAGAATATTCTGGAACCAAGCCTTTGATCATGCTTACATAAACATGTATGTATATATGTAAGGATATATATGTGTGTATATGTATATCATATATGTATACGTACATATGCACATACGTATCTGTATATGTAATATATGTATATATACATGTATGTATACATATTCACATACATGTGTGTATGTATATGTGTATATGGATATATATGACTGCCACTTTGAGATAGTGAAATTGCCACCAGACTTCAGCCCTTTGATGAGAATCCTGCTCCAGGCTAGGGCGCAAGGTCCTGTGGAATTAAGAGTGACACAGGGAATGTGTCACAAAACAGAACTAGTTTGGTCTCCTGGATGCCTACACTACATGGAGGAGGGATGTCTCTGGGTCCCACACGTGGCCCAATGACATTGTTAGTGTGAGTCATACATGTTTTATGTAAGTGGAAATCAATGGACTTGACATCAGGGGACCCACATGTGGAAGGCCGTCCCTGGTGTAGGATCAGTGAGGGAGGAGGTCAGAGCCGCAGTGCCAGGCCCTCCTCCTCCCCCGTGTGCCCTACCAGTCCTGGTGGAGAACAAGCCACCCACACCGCCCCCCTCAGACTCTTGGAATCCACTTCCCCACTGACAATTTACCCAAAGAAAATACTTTTTGAAGTAAACCCTCTGGAGACCTCTGTTTGTTTTGCTACTGAGGTGGACCAAGAGTAGACAGTAGGAGAGAAGCTGTGGGGATGCTGCAGGAAGGCAGCTGTGGGGAGGGGCCTGCAGAGGGAGCACTCCTTCTTCTTGCAGCCTCTGGAAACCAGCATAGAGAGAAGGTTCTGGATGGCTCATCTGTCACACGGGCCTCTATGAACTGGTCTACTCACCTGCCCCACAGCCTTACACCCCAGGACAATGGGAAGGTGCTTAAAGATGCCGATGGATACATATTACAGACACAGAGTCTGGCTCCCTAGCATATTGTTTCAAAGAGTGACCAACATGTAAAGTTGCTTAGGAAGGGGGTTCTCAGAGAGAAAAGACAGCACGTGAGTCAGGGTGACAAGAGGGCTCTTGGCCAGCCAATGGGGCTCCCGAGCCCTGTATCGACTCCCCAGCCTCTTAGTAGCTCCCTACCAGCCCGTGCCCCGCCTCAGTAGGTGCTGGGGATTTGGCAGGTAAGGCAAGTAGTAGTAATCTGAGAGAGAAGACACTCAGCCAAGCAAGCGTTCGAGACAAAATGCCTTAGAGCCAGCAGCCAAGAGTCTCTCCCTGTGGATGTCAGATGTACCCAGGACATCTAGGAGTCCACACTGTCCTGCCCTGCCCAGGGTACTTTCATAGGTGTTTCTTAGTACCTCCTAATGGGAGGGACACAGAAAAGATGTATATCCTAAAAGGGGAACCCATGTCAAGTGTCCAACTTTCCCATGATCTTTTGTATTCATTATCCCCTGCATTTAACTTCTCTAGAGCATGCCAGCAAGCCCTCCATTTCTAACTTGTACCAACAGTGGTTAGGGTGATAGACTATAGCTCAGCTTCAGCCCCAGCCACTGAGGCAAAGTCCCCACCACTCTGCTTGCTTTCCTCTACCAGCCTTCCAAGGACTGTAAGCATCTTTTACTTAGGGTCAAGACCATGGGGTGACCCCTCTGTGGGAAGTCCTTTGGGATCAACAATTTCCCTGTCTAAAACGTCACGGGAAGGCAAGGACAGTTGGTACATGCTATAACCCCAGCATTTGGGAACCTGACACCAGAGAATCTTGAGTTTGAGACCAGCCTCAGCTATATAGACAAACCCTGCCCAAAATCAAAACCAAAGTCATAAGGCACCCCAGAATAGTACTGGATTTCTGTCTCCCTTGGGCCCAGGTTGGAGCAAGGAACCTCTTGATATAAAAGCCAGCCAGGCTCAGAGTTCTAGGGTGCTGCTCAGAATACCCACAGCCAGTTCACAGGGGTGCCCCCTCTCCCACAGCCAGTTCACAGGGGTGCCCCCTCTCCCACAGCCAGTTCACAGGGGTGCCCCCTCTCTCACAGCCAGTTCACAGGGGTGCCTCCTCTGTTCCTATTTAGCCCTGACAGCCACAGAGAGTGACGGGACCCCACTAATGGAGCAGTACGTGCCCTGCCCCGTCTGTGAAGCCTCCTGGGCCCAGCATGCAGAGCCAAGTGAGAGGTCAGAGGGCGTGCAATACTTCGATATGGAAGACTGTGTGCTCACAGCCATCGAACGGGACTTCATCTCCTGCCCGAGACACCCAGATCTCCCAGTGCCACTACAGGAGCTTGTACCAGAGCTGTTCATGACTGACTTCCCAGCCAGGTATGCTCCACGGTCCCTCCCAGGTCAGGGAGGCAGGCTGTGTGCCTGCTTAGTACCGTAACCATGGAGTGATAGTAACTGTTCCAATCATAGATTTCCCCATCCTAAGCTTCCTGAAAGAAATTGGACTGATTGAGTCCACACCAGGCCCTGCAGCACTTGATTCACAGAGCCACAGGGACACCTTCTCCTTCTGCCTCACTGTGGGTTGGGCCTTCCTTTCTGCTGGACTGGGCCTCCTTAGAGTCCCACTCTGTTGCCCACTGGAGGACAGAGGACACTGGAGGATATAGCTGTTCACGGGCCTCTGTGGACAGGGAACGTTCCCACGCCTGTAGCCTCGACTTTCTTTTGGAGTGAAGGCTGACCCCTGGCTGCAGGCACCCTCTGACTCAGTTCTTTTGGCTCATGCCACCTCTACCCTCCGGAGATGGTAACTGGAGATGGAAATAATGCAAAACCCAGAGACCTTGACCGGTCCTGTCCAAAAGGAAATGGCCACAAAATGTAAGTCCTCCATAAAACAGACCATCTTCTTTAGTGTACGGGAACCCACTCCTATGATACGGACCCCTTGGGGACAGTTCCTCGACATTTTTTGGACTTCAGCAGTTCCCGTTCATTTTTAGAGTTGTGGGGGAATGGTCCCTGCCGGTGTCATGCTGTTCTGGTTTCTTCAGCTTTTTTTCCTTTAAGGAGATCTGTCTCTCATTTTTCTTCACTGTCCCAGATGGCCTCAGGGCACAGCGTGGCCCTCCACATTCCACTTCCAGGGATTTGTGGAACTTTAAATGGGACTGGGCAGTGCCTCAGTGACAATGTGAAGTCCCGTGCTCAATACCCAACCATTAAAGAGGATAATTAATGAATTAATTAACAAAGGACAAGTCTCACTCAACTTCCTTCAGTGTCTCCTGTAGCCGTGTGATAGACAGACTGATAGACAGACGTAGCAAAAGCCACTCTACTACAAAGTGGCTTTTCTTCACTCCTGAGTTCTTCATGGGCACGCAATGGCGTATGAGCATGAATCACATGTTTTGGAAGGCGCTAGGTTAGGCGTCCTCAAAGTTTTACACATTTCATTAATCTGCCAAACCTTGTGGGATTTCTGTCTCAGCACAAAGACACCAACTGGTGGGCTGCAGGATTCCCTCTGAAGCCACACTGGACGGCCCTTACTGCTTTGGATCTAGTCTTCAGCACAGTAGGGTTGTGAGATGAAGTTGCCTGTTAGAAAGTAGAAAACCCCAACAGCCTGAGTGGGAGTCTGTCCAGAGAGGGGGCTCAGGCAGCTGCTGGGGCCCAACCAGCCCTGACAGGGGACCTTGGCAGGCAGAGAGATCTGCCCTGTGGCTCCTGCAGAACTCTGTGGGGTTTTTGTTGTTGTTGTTGTTATTGTTGTTGTTGTTTGAAGCTTGCATAAGCCCTAGAACAACCCATAGCATACAACCCCCACTGGTTCCCACAGTCCATCTTAGATAGCACCCCCAAACCTGTACTTCCCAAGCAAGGGTTTTACCAGGGTACTTGAAAAGCATCCCCTGAGCATACTCAACCACGTGCCTGAGCCCGCAGCGGATGCAGGTGACATGACTGAGCTGTGCTAAATCTCAAAATCACAGAAATCAATGCATCTACAGGGCCAGGAGGGCTCACTGGAGGCTGGCACAAGTCCTGACGGGGCCCTGAGGAAACCTCCATGGAGCGGGCTGCCTTTCTCCTGCCCACGAAGCCCCGTCTCCCTTTGCTTCTAGTTTTGTCTTCCATATCACTGTTTTTAAAGAAAGAGGAGAATCTCAGGAAGGAAGGGGACAAGAGATCCGTGCAGACCCAGAACCAAGGAGGAGGGAGTGAAGAGGGATGCTCCCAAGCCCCAAGCCCTGCATGCTGGTCTCCAAGCACTAATGTCAAGGCCTGCACCTCTGTACCCTGAAGCCGCCTTCTGCCTCATCCTCCCTCTGAGCCTCATGGAAAGACCTAGCTCAGCCCCATGTTTCTCAGCTGCTTACTCCAGAGGCCACCAGGCCCAAGGGTCTTCCCAGAAGGCTGACGGGGTTGAGAAGAAGTGGCGATGTTTCCAGAAGCCCAACAGAAATCTGTCTTCACAAAGCTCTAGATCAGCAAAGATACTAAAACTCCCTTATGAAACCCTAGTCTCCAGTCATGAGGATACTAGCTCTGTGGGACAGAGGATGATCTTACCTAAAATTAAAGCTACCGACGAATAGTACCATGTATCCAAGGATGACAGCTGTCAATGCGCAAAAGCTCCAGAGTAAAACAGAGAGAGGGATCCTTGTGCTGCACCCACTATCATCAGAGCCCAGGCCGGGCTTCTTCCGCATCTCCAGTGTGTGCCTGTGTCACATCCACCATACAGCGGAGGAGACCGAGACTGTGTAGGCCGTACAGGTTGACCCCCTGGCATGTGATA
Organism: Apodemus sylvaticus; assembly: GCF_947179515.1. NCBI lineage: Eukaryota > Metazoa > Chordata > Mammalia > Rodentia > Muridae > Apodemus > Apodemus sylvaticus. The sequence goes on from NC_067472.1 coordinate 142,390,092, forward strand.
GATCCGGAGTTAGCGTAGATCAGGCCAACCTCACGGGTGGCTTTGAACTGTTATTCCCCCAGAGGGAAAACTAGTCACCAAGTCTAGGGCACGCCCTGCCTGGGCTTGGAGGCTGACCCCTTCACTGTGTGTGTGTGCTGTAGGCTCTTCCTGGAGAACAGCAAGCTGGAGCACACAGAGGGTGAGAACAGCATCCTGGGCCAAGGTGGCAGTGGGACAGTCATCTACCAGGCCCGGTACCAGGGCCAGCCCGTGGCTGTGAAGAGGTTCCATATCAAAAAGTTCAAGAATCCTGCTTCCGCCCCAGCAGGTAAGGGAGTTAGAGCCAGCACTCTTGTTTCTTCAGATGCAGGGAGGGAGGGCAGAGGTCACGTGTGCACGCACACGGGGCAGGAGGTGAGGAGGATTTGGGGGCTGGTATAGCTGGCCCGGCTCTGCTTTGCGCCTGCCCTGGCAGGTTGGGGAGTACACGATGGAGATTCAAGCCAAGTGAGGCCTCAGCATTGCTGCCTGTCAAGATGGAAGTGTGTGTTAGCAGAGACCACTCCTGCTATATCTGGTTTGTGCCTGCCAAAGGCCTGGCACACATGGATGGGCAGGCTGACGTGGTAGAAGCCACCTGGGACCTCATGGCTTTCTACCCGACCACTTTGTTCCCAGAAACAAGGACCCTGAGACTTCTCTCTCTCTCTTTTTTTTTTTTTGTTTTAATTTTCTTTTTCTTTTAATTTTTTTTTCTTTTAATTTTTTTTATTCAATTTATTTTTTATTTACATTTCAAATGATTTCCCCTTTTCTGGCCCCCTACTCCCCGAAAGTCCCATAAGCCCCCGTCCCTCCCCCTGTTCTCCCACCCACGCCTTCCCACTTCCCTGTTCTGGTTTTGCCCTATGCTGCTTCACTGAGTCCAGAACAAGGGACCACTCCTTCGTTCTTCTTGTACCTCATTTGATGTGTGGATTATGTTTTGGGTATTCCAGTTTTCCAGGCTAATATCCACTTATCAGTGAGTGCATACCATGACTGATCTTTTGAGACTGGGTTACCTCACTTAGTATGATGTTCTCCAGCTCCATTCATTTGCTTAAGAATGTCATGAATTCATTGTTTCTAATGGCTGAATAGTACTCCATTGTGTATATATACCACATTTTTTGCATCCATTCTTCTGTTGAGGGATTCCTGGGTTCTTTCCAACTTCTGGCTATTATAAATAGGGCTGCTATGAACATAGTGGAACATGTATCCTTATTACGAGACTTCTTATATATGAGTAAATGCATAAGCCAATATTTTTGACTCTGTTCCCTGACTAGCTCATAGCTCAATTATTGAGTTTATTCTAGTCTATGTTCTTCCAGAGGTGAGTTACCTCTCCTTCAGTGTTCTGGGGTGAACCTCCCACATCTGACTATTTCCCAGAATGCCTTTCTCTCTCTGTGTCTCCCTGTCTGTCTCTGTCTCTCTCTATATCTCTCTCTCTTTTTCTTTCTCTTTCTTCCAGAACTCTCACCTCCTGTTTCCTGCCTTATCTCATTGGCCATAGGTTTTTTTATTGACAGGTGATGCGTCCACTCAGTACAAGAGATTCTCTCTAGAGTCTGGTATCAGGCCGACTCCTCATCTGCAGGGCCCCATGTCCAGTATAAGCAGAAAGCTGAATAATGAAAGACAAGAGAATGAGGCAAATTTTGTAAATAGATATTTTGGATGGCCTCCCCACCCCCAACACCACACACCTCCCCCCAAGAAAGCCAAGAGGCAGCACACTCAGACAGGCATATCAAATGCAGTCCAAGACCACTTTCCAGTGAGAGGTGTCTTGAGGGCTCCCGTTAATCCATTTCTGTTGCTACCACAGAATACCCCATGCTGGGGAACTGCTTACAAAGCAAGTTCTTTGGCTCAAGGTTGTGGCATGTGAGAGAGCCCAGAGCTTAGTGCTGGAGGATCGCCATATTATATCATCCCAGAAGGCAAACAGCGAGAGAGTGGGGAGGCAGAGGCCAAGGAGGGGGCTGTATTTCCATTTCTAACAAGCCCACCCCAATAACTGACTCAGTCTTGAAAAGGCTACACTAGGTTTTCCACACGTGAGCATTGAGGGTGAACCTTGAGGGGTGTGGGGGGAGACACGTTCTAACCACAGCACCGCTTTGTGCTCAGCCCAGGCTCCGCCCTCCACACAGCAGAACTGCCCCTCGTCCAGGACAGGTCACACTGTGGTCACAAAGCCACTGTATGTTCTTTGGTAGAAAAATTAGAATCATAGAAACTGGAAAGAAAGGAACCAATTTGCAATTCATAGAGGAGAATATTGGTTTCTGCACTGATGTAGCAGACTTACTTGACAAACCTCAAGCGGATAAAAGTCCCCTGGGGAAATCCTAGACTTAACGCAGACTGTGAGAACTCAATGGTGCTTCGTACCCCACAGTGCCCATTAGAAAATACCCTCCACAGTGGTAATAAAGAGCACCTGGAATTGGGGTGAACAAGGGTACCCTGAGTCCTAACTGGGTAATTTGACTCATGGAGCATCCAATGCCTGTGTGCTGAGCCCAAGCCAGGAGCTGACAAGGGAAGAGCCAACCCAACAGACTCATGAACACAGGGGTCACAGCAGGGTTCTTCCAGGGCTCCACAGGCCTGCCTGGGAAGTGGGCTCAGGGAGCCTGCACATGGCAGAGGTGACCCTGCTGGCCTGAGAGAAGACAGCGAACTCACTGAGTGGGGCTTGGAATCTTTTTTTTTAAGATTGATTGATTGATTGATTGATTATATGTAAGTATACTGTAGCTATTTTCAGACACACCAGAAGAGGGCATCAGATCTCATTACGGTTGGTTGTGAGCCACCACGTGGTTTCTGGGATTTGAACTCAGGACCTTCGGAAGAGCAATCAGTGCCCTTAACCACTGATCCATCTCTCCATCCTGGAGATTGAAATATTATCAACCCTGTAATAAAAAATAAAATTTTAATGGGCTAAAGAGCCAGTGTGAGAACGGACCCTTTCCCTTAGCAGCCGAATGAATGGCCAGTCCACTCAAGGCCTTGCACAGCCACTCGGGCATCAAAGCCCAACTTTAAAATCTGTGAGGAAGGAATAGAAACAGGAAATAAAATAGTCAGGACTCTGTTCTACCCTGCCTAGTGGCTTCATAGATAGATGACCTTGTATGGACGGCCACAGCCAGAGGCGCTGTCCTGAGACTCCAGAGTCTCCTGCAGGCCATCCTACCTGAGATGCATGAGTGTCAAGGATGCTGGAAGAAGTGACAGCATGGCTGGAAATCACTCATCCCTGCTGTAGACCTTTCTCCTCTAATGTGAATGTCACAGGCTGGCAGCAGTGGACAGATGTCTCACTGTGGGCTGATGATTATGATGGTGGTTTCTGCCTTCACTAGTTCTGGCTACTTGATAAGGAATAAGGTAGCCTGCAGTGACCCTGAGGGTGGAGGGGAAGGGAACGAATTATCTTCAAAATAGTGCCTGGGCCAGCCTTTGAGAGTTAGTTATTTATTTCACTTTTATGAGTTCACTGTAGCTTTCTTCAGACACACCTGAAGAGGGCATCAGATCCCATTACAGATGTTTGTGAGCCACCATGTGGTTGCTAGGAATTGAACCCAGGACCTCTAGAAGAGCATTCAGTGCTCTGAACTGCTGAGCCATCTCTCCAGCCCTGGGCCAGCCTTGAACACGATAAGGGGATATGAAGGAAATAAGGTCACTGGGGCCTCCGAGTGAGTGACAGCTGTGGCTGTAAGGGCATTCTCTAAGCCATGAGGTTGGAGCCCTGGGGCCGTCCTCCCTTGAGGAAGCCTGAGGGAACTTACGGAGGGCCCAGCAACTGTCACAAATGACAAGGCCGCATTCGTTCTTGTTGTCATTTGCAGCTAGAAGACACAGCGCAGCTGCAGTAGCCTGAGCACCTCCCTTTGGGGTCCCTGAACACAGCCCAGAAAAGGATCTCAGGGCCAATCACAGTGAAGCAAAGTTAACAAAGCTGTCTCTTTATAGAAACAGACAGTGCACACCATGGATGTAAGAGGAGGCCATCAGAGGGGAAAAGAGACATCTTTAAAGAAAGGATAATAGCATCCACCTAAGACGTGGGTGTGGCCACTCAGGAGAGTCGGCGCTTAAGTGCCTTAGAGTGTGTATGTGCATGTATGTGTGTACACATGTGTGCAGGTGTGTGTGTGTAGGGGTATGTGTGTGTGTCTGTAATTTTGTACCTGAAATCAATAACCAGGCTCAAAAAAATCAAGCAAAGTCTAATAAGTACAAAACTATGATCTAGCTCACCTGTTGCTCCCATCTTAAAGACTTTCCCTCTTGACGAGGTTTTACTAGGTAGTTGTTGAGGGCTGGTGTGGAGCGAGGATACTGAGGAGGGAAGCTCTAAGGTCTCCCTCGGTCTGTCTCGGGCAAGCATAGCTCTTTTCTGGACCTGAGCACTCCTTTTACAAGAGCAGCTTAGGGAAGGGGCTGACATCCCTGAGGGCACTCTGGGTAGGTCTGTCAGTTGTGGTGATGTTTTCTAGGTTCCTAGTTGGACGGAGGTGATCAGATGCCAGGTAAAGTGTTTCTTTCCTTCTACCACGCCTTAATTTTCCCTGACTTTCTATCCTGTCTTAGTCTCAACCCAGCCTTCAAGGCCAAATCCTGGCCGTCAGTATTACAGTCCTTCATACAGTGTGTACTTTCAAATATAAAGCCATCTTGCCTGACCCAAATCCCTGTAATGCAAAGCTAAGTGTGGCCGGGCCTCGTGTCATGTGACCCTTAGAGGGCGACCTACCCGGCCTAGACCTGGGCCTGCCTTGCCTGAGGTCCAGCGGGGAGGCCCGTGCCCTGCACCTGCCATTCCTCTGAGATAGTTGATGGCCTTGCTCTGTCCTGCAGACACCATGCTGAGGCACCTGAGAGCCATGGACGCCATGAAGAACTTCTCGGATTTCCGTCAGGAGGCCAGCATGCTGCACGCCCTGCAGCACCCCTGCATCGTGTCCCTCATCGGCATCAGTATCCACCCACTCTGCTTCGCCCTGGAGCTTGCCCCGCTGGGCAGCCTCAACACCGTGCTGTCCGAGAACGCCAAAGGTACCACACTCTGAGAACACACTACGGGCACCACGCCCTGCAGCCTACTCCCACTCCCGGGAGGCCAGCAGAGCCCTAGCACAGGAGACAGGGCCTTCCTCTTATCCCACATGGTTATCTTTTCCTCTTCTTTTTATTTTTTTAAAGATTTATTTATTCTATGTATGTGAGTATGTTGTGGCTCTCCTCAGACACACCAGAGGAGGGCATCAGATCCTATTACAGGTGGTTGTGAGCCACCATGTGGTTGCTGGGAATTGAACTCGGGACCTCTGGAAGAGCAGTCAGTGCTCTTAACCGCTGAGCCATCTCTCCATCCCTT